>NW_023396659.1:0-150000 GCF_011125445.2 Fundulus heteroclitus
AGATCCCTCCTTCATGTGTTTGCCGGTAACAGAGGTACGAGGTCTTTCACCGACCCCAGAAGGAGGAGTACTTCAGGATTTCAGTGATGAAGAGCTGTCCCATATAATCATCTCCCATCAAGACCTCCAGGAGCCTCCACATCATTTGTGTGAATCCCCGTCTCTGCTGGATCACTGCTACGGTTTCTGGAGGACGTGTTGACCACAGAGCAAGAGGAGAGCTGCCCAACCATGACTGACATGTACTCTCACTTCCTGCTGGTCCAGACCAGGAGAAGAAGAACAATACCATGGAGGACATGGGAGGAGTCCACAGGAGCTGATGGGGCTGACAGGAAAGTTCTCCTGAAGCTGGGGAGGCTGGCGTTGGAACATCTGGAGAAAGAAACATCATGTTCTACCAAGAAGACCGCTGCAGGTGTCTGGTCATGGTCTGGATGTCACAGAGGCCTCGGTGTACTCAGGAGTTTGTACAGAGATCTTCAAGAGAGAGAGCGTGATCTTCCAGAAAGCAGTCTACTGCTTTGTTCATCTGAGCATTCAGGAGTTTTCTGGCTGCAGTCTACATGTTCCACTGCTTCACCAGCAGGAACACAAGGGTGCTGCAGAACTTCCTGGGATATTACACTAATTACTCATCTCTGGAGGACTTCCTGAAGAGAATCATGGATAAATCCCTCAGCAGTAAAAATGGCCACCTGGACCTGTTTGCTCGCTTCCTTCATGGCCTCTCTGTGGAGTCCAACCAGAGACTCTTAGGAGGCCTGCTGGGTCAGACAGAGAAGTCCAGGAACCATCCAGAGAGTCATTACCAACCTGAAGGAGATGAACACTGATGATGATATCTCTCCTGACAGAAGCATCAACATCTTTCACTGTCTGATGGAGATGAAGGACCCTCTCAGTTTCAGGAGATCCAACAGTTCCTTAAATCAGAGAACAGATCAAAGAAGCTCTCTTTGTTCCAGTGCTCAGCTCTGGGCTACATGCTGCAGATGTCAGAGGAGGTTCTCGATGAGTTGGACCTGGAGAAGTACAACACAAGAATCAGGACGACGGAGACTGGTTCCAGCTCTGAGGAACTGCAGAAAGGCTCGGTGAGTCCAGATGTCTTCATTGACTGATGCTGATTCAGCATTATTGCCGTCCGCTTTATTCTTCATTATTCAGTCGGTTCTGGACGTTTTCGGACCTTTAATTACTTCTTCCTTCATACTTTGGACTATTTCAACCATCAGATTTCTAAATCTTCAGCTCATTCAGGTCAGCTCTGCTGCAGCTTTTGGTATTTAGAGATTTTGATCTTTTAGAAAGATTCAATCATCCAGAGACACATTTTAAACTTTAAACAGCTCTTCACTCATTGGGCTGTTATCCATAATTCACCTCTTTAGAAAATCACCCTTTGGGTCAGGGCTATTGAACTGATGGTCTGTGGGCCACTTCTGGTCCGCTGGTGATGGTAATCTGGCCCCTAAATGACTTCTTTGTAAAAACTAAATAAATCAGAGAAGATCAGAAACATTGTGTGAAAAACAGCCCAGATGAGCGGCATGGTTGAACAGCCTTGGTTTGTCTGCTGTTCAGTTCCTAACCTCTAAGTAATAGGTTAGCTTTCATTGTTCTCTGAAACAGTCCACAACTATGTTTGTCTCCCAGTGTCTACGGCTGTCACTGACATCTTCAACTCTTGGAGTAAGCCCCCCCACTGTGTAAAGCCACATAGGTGAGCCCACAAGAAGAGACATTTGGCTTTATTTGCACTTCAACCATTGGTTAACAAACAGTTGTCTGAAGGCAGGCAGGTTTCTAAAGCTGACTGCAGAACAGAGGATGTCACTAAACAGATCAGACACGGAACTCATGGTGCAGAACTGTCTCTGTCTAAATCCGCCTCTCCAGCACCCCTACACCAAGAAACAGGAAAGGAACAACAGCTTTTTTTATTTTTATTTTAGTTGTAATATCCTTAGATTGATCAGACAGAATCAGACATACTTTAATAATCCCAGAGGGATAAATCAATAGTGTTGTTAATAATAGTCTCTGGGTTGGGGCCAAAGCGGTGGGGGTGGAGGGGTGGAGGGTGGTTAGCAGGGCTTTCCAGTCTTGTGGGGCCTAAAGAGCTCTGCTGCCCCCTAAGTGGAGAGCGGCATGAGGGGAAAAACAGAAAAGTAAAAACATTTAGCCTATGCCTGTAAATTCCCCCACCTCTTCAAAAAAGTGCAAAAAACACCTATTCTGTTCAAATCTACATTCCTATGAAAACAGGTTTTTCTTTGTTAACATTAAAAACAAGTAGGGGTCAAGCCTGCAGGTAAAGGATGATATAAATTTGTTACTGTCAACTGAGCGCATCAGGGGCCTGTGCATTTCAGAGAAGCAGATTAATTATGCAAAGCATTTGGGGATAAATAATATAGCATGCTGTAAAACTGGAATTAATCTAAATGATCAGAAATTAATAAAACTGGCTCATTTTTGGCAGAAATGTCATGAACTTCAGGCATTTTCCTTTAATCTGTGAATTTATTTTAAACATGTAAGATGTAGAAAAAAGCTTATACATATTTTCTCACGTTTCTTTTTCAGTTTTACATAAAGATGAAAGCATTTTCAAAACTCAGTCTTTCTTTGAATTAAACCTTTGAGTTCTGCTAATTACATTTATGATTTGATGCAGTAAAATGAATTCAAGCAGTATAAGGTCATTGTGATACTTTCTCCTTTTATACATGACTATCTGGATGTCCGGCCCCTGAGCTTTTGTCCTTCAGTAACTGTGGCCCCCTAAGCAGTTTAGCTGAATAGTCCAGCTTTACGGGGACGTTAACATTTATATTATCTGCATATTCTAATTGTATGATTGATAAAGAAGTTTATCTGCTCATTTCCTCCACAGTTTAGGGAAATTAATTAGTTTCAGATCCCTGGCGGGTTAAAAGTTAACCTCCTTTTGTAATGAACCAAAAGCTGGACCCAAGATTCACCACAACAGGTCAGTGACGTTCTAACAAAGTTTATTTAAAAAACAGGAGAAGCAGGCGTCGGCTCGGGGTTCGCGGCTCACGCTCACTGGCAGGAGCCTCCTGGAGGTAGAGGTAAAGGTTAGGACTCAGCACAACAGGTGAATGAGGAGAACTTTGCTCGGTAACTGACCTTATAATAAGGAGAGCCGAGCAGTTTGGACACGCTTCTCTGAAAGCTGGATCCGTCCACAGGCGAGCAAGGCTGGAGCCGTTGAGCGGCTGGGAGGCAGTCAGTCCCAACGGGGCTTTCAGAGAGATGTTTGTCCAAGGGCAATCCAGGTCCGGTAACGGGGAGTCCAGCAATCCAAACGAAGCACAGGAGGGGGAAAATCCGAGCGGGGGGTTCCAAATCCAAATCCGGTACACAAGAAGGCAGTCCAAGGGTAGGGGTTCAGGAGACAAGGGACCAGGCAGACAGACACAGGCTGGGAACAGGCAGGCTCAAAAAACAGGCAACAGGTCTGAGTTGGATATCAAACAGGCTTAGTCAATAACACTGGAAGGTTCTACCGTGAGGAAAGAGATGATCTGGCACTGGAGACTGAAACTGACTGGGCCTTTATACAGCTGGAGACAGGTGGAGCCAGTAAAGTTTAATGGCAGGGTGGAGAAAGACAGCTGCTGACAGAGAGACGGATCAGCTCCAGTGCCAGGATCATTACACCTTTTAGTGAGGATAAAAAAATATTAAGAAAAATTTTGAAGAATCATGAATAAAAGTGAAAACATTTACAAAGAATATTAACTAAAGAGGTGAGAAAGTGTTTGATGCTGTGTGACAATTAGTTTAATCATGATACAGATTTCTTCATCCAATGTAATTTATCTCCTTTGATCACTAGGAGCACATTTGTGGTTTTTGTACTATCAACCTATCAGAGCGCTTAAAGGCAGCGTCACACCTAGCAATGGGGTCAACCACACCTAGCAACGGGGTCAACCACACACCTAGCAACGGGACAGCCACACCTAGCAACGGGGTCAACCATACCTTGCAACGGGGTCAACCACACACCTAGCACATGGGTCAACAAACACCTCCTTCACTCAGATAAATCTCTTTGTCATTTCCTTCCTCAGAGCGGCTCTCAGCAGCATCTGAATCCCTCTGATGCTCAGACTCCTAGGTAGGAACCTTAGGCTAAGAAAGGAGCTTCTGAGAGACTCTGAGGATCTTTGTGAATACAGACGCTGGTTCTTAGAATTGATTATTTATCTCCATCGTCCGTCACCAACAGACTCCATCCATATTTCTGACGGACAAGGAGGAGGGTTCTCTGTCATGGCGTAGCTCCACGGAGCCTGTGGGAAATGCCCTTTAGACCAGAATGGCTTTTATTTGTGACGTAACAGAGAACACGGATTGAGGAGTATGTGTGAATGAAGCTCAGAAAGAATCAGAACAAACACCCACAAAACAAGAATGGCAGGAACGCAGTACAGCTTCCTCCAAATATTAAAAACAAGGTTATTAAAACATTTCATTTACTGTCCACTAAAATGTGTCATCATTTCTGCTCCTCCTCACCTACTCCTGCTATGAGCTGCTATTCATGTGATGATAGGACCCCTGACCTTAGAAAAACTGCTTCTTCTAAAGGTTTTTGTGGAACTCGTGGCCTTTATTCATTAGTAGGTGGACAGGAGGAGAGGCAGACAGAGAAGGGGAAGATGTGCAGTAAATGTCTGGGGAAATTGAACCCACAACCTCTGCTCCACCTCTGAGCCACTCGGCACCCTTTACTGAGTGTTCTTCAGTACTTCGCTCTGGATTATTCCTCCAGAATCATCCTCTGATTGTTGTTTCCTCTTGATTTAGTTCATTTAACCATTTTCACCTTTAGACTGATGGACCGAAGGTTGATTGATGGAAGACCTTTACACATTATACATGTTCTGCATAGGGACATTTTGTGAGTTCTGAAAAAAAGTATTCATCCTAAATTGTTCTGATGAATTAAATGTAAATGTGGCAGTAACGTAAAGCAGTGGTGTTAACGGAACTAAGAAAGCGTTCCATTTAGAGCGTAGTTGATCCGGTCTAAAGACACCAGGCTACAGACTTCAGCTGAGATGCGTTAGCGGCTTCTAAGAGCTACTGGATGATTTTGTGGAGTTGGATTTCATCATCCACCATGATTGATCATTTAATCATGTTTCAACCATTAGACTGATTGACTGAAGGTTGTAACTCGGAAAATAATAACTGATTACTGTGATCCTAATTAAAAAGGAAACCGTGATTTTATCAAGTTGCAGCAAACAGAAACAAGCAAAATTAAAGCCACCTCAGCAGCAGCACAGAAGCAGCAGCACAGCAGCAGCAGCATCAGAAGCAGCACAGCAGCAGCCTGTTGCTCTCCCACTCTGCTCTGATCTTCAGCAGCACCTTTCACATTGCTATAGCAGACTGCAGCTTTGGGCACCTGAACCAATAACACATAACACCACTAAGCCAAACACTGATGCTCACCCACACACAGAACATCAGCCATGGCCTTGTGAAAGAGGGGGCAAAGTGGAGCCTGGTAGCAGGTGGAGCTTACTTGAAGCTGAGCCGGCCTTCTCCTTTGCCTCCATCTGCAGGTGTGAGTAGCTTTAAATGCTCAGAGTGGCTCAGAGCTGATGGCTGGCTTTAAAAAACACAAGAGGCCTTTGCACACATGCTCTCATCCAGCACTACTGACTAGATAAAGGAGCTTATTTGCTGACTTTATGGGATCTAACATGTCAAAGCATTAGGACCACTTTCCTGTTAGTGGAACTTTAAAAAGAATTCAGAGTTCAAGAGTCCACATATAAAATACATAATAATGAATAAATAATGAATGGTGCATAAATCTTGAAAACATTGTCCACTAATCTACAATTTTAGTGTGTGGTGGCACAAGAGACTCAAGACATCTATCAATTTTAATATAATTATGTAGATATGATGATCATTATTATACTCAATGTTCATCATAGAATAACAATAAAATAAACCAAATGATTTTTAACTTGATAATTATTACACATTAACAAGCTGCAACCAGCTATGAATGGTTGTAACAGAAATCGTCTCTTGCAGCAATATATCAAGCTAAAACAGACTTTGTAGTAAATTAAATAGTGGTCCCTCCACTGCAGACAGTAGCAGGTAGAATGTACTTCAGCTATTATACCACTGAAGAAGTAAAGGTGCTAAACTAAGTCAGCCACTGGTAAACTCCTGCAGCGGAGAGCATGCTCTGAAGAAAATCTGCCTTATTGATGCAGTTTGTAGTAACACACTGTGTTCTATTGGAAGTAATGTAACATCGTTATCTGTTACATTAAGTCATGACTCGCTTTACTAAATGAAAACTGGAGCCTCCTGTTTTCTTTTTTAATACATAACCAGTAATTTTACCCAGTTTGGGTCACTTTCCAGTACAAGGAAGAGGCGTCACTTGTATGTATAGTTAGAGATGATTTGGAAGTGAGATGAAGCCAAAACAACCATAGTGTATTATCACTAGACTCACATATGTCTAGAGATAATCTGGTGATAATTGACATAGAGGAGACGGCCAAATGGCTATCATGGACATCCAGATAGATTTAGTCAGTTCTGTTGTTTTACTCTAGATGATCTTTCTTCATCTTTGTGGTTAAATGAAGCTTTTAACCAAAAGCAGAGACACATCAGCTCTGCAGTAGAACCAAGACCTGAAGAGACTGAAGAGATTCTCTGTGTGGGTCAACAGGACATTGATTGAAGAGCAGATGTTCATCTGATGATGACATCACTGTTTAGTCATCATCTTTTAGTCTGTTTATCAGTCTTTATTAGTCTGATTTAACTACAACTGATCTCATTCTTTCTCTCATCACAGACTAGTGGGCTGTAAGCTCTCAATGACTGAATGTGAAGTTGTGGCCTCAGCTCTGAAGTCCAACCCCTCCCTGACTGACCTGGAAATAGATCAGATCTATAATGACGCAGGAACCTATGATAGAAGGGGAGCCTTTGGAGACTCTGAGATGAAGCGTCTCTGTGAGATCCTGGAGACTCCATTCTGTAAAGTAAAGACGCTGATGTAGGTTTTATCTTTACTGCTACTTTACAACTTATTTTAGTTATTAATTTTGTTCTGACATTTTTCTTTACAGACAACCTGCTGTCCAAATGTTTTGCCTTGTCAATTATTTAGTTTCTTCTTTGATATTTTTTGTATTGAACATTTAACACTTAAAATGCTTTGGACTGGAGAACAAAAATTAGGAAAATAAGTCAAAATGATGTGATTATTGATGGAGATGTTTTAATTTGATTTGGGAAAGATTTAGATAACAAGATCAGATCATTTAGCTTTATTTTTCATGTCTTTGTCACATCTTTACATGAAACATTCATTTTGTTCCTCCAGAGTAGTGCCAGGATCACATTCATACACATAAACAAGTAAACTAAAAATAATAAAAACAGCATTATCTAAAAAAATGAAATGTCTGAGAAGAACAAAGAGAGAAAATGTAAACTAAATCAAAGTGACGGCACCAGCAGGTCGCATGTTCTCCCTGTGCATGCGTAGTGTGCTCCTGTTGCTGTTTTAAGAGCTCTTTTAACTCATTAACCTCTGTTTGAGTGGGGCTAGCAATAGCTGGTGACCCACCACGCACAGCAAACTGAAAAGCTGGGTGCTGAAGGCAGAGAGTTACTACTCCGGCCCCGCATACTAGCTGGCAAACCCTCCAATTCCCACCTCATTGCCTCACCCTCTGACCTCAAGCAGTGTTGCTGCCGGTTTCAGACGAACGTACTGTTTTAGCGCACGACGAAGTGCACCATCAAGGACATATTCTATAAACTGATCACGCAAGAGAACTTCAGCGTTTGGCATGTCCCTAGGGGCCTGTACTTTTACTTTCTCCATGAGGCTCATCAAAGCAAGGGAGAACTCTTGCAATGTTTCCCCATCCAATTGCTTTCTGGAGAAAAAGGGCCTCCTGTAATGCAACATGCGACTCATTACATCCATAAAGCTCCTTGAGGATAGAAATGATTTTAGCCGGATCCCCTTGTTCCTGACTAGAGCGATATTTGACCTCATCCCTAGCCCTCTCCTTCTAAATGGTCATACAAAAAGAAGGCCTGATCTACTGCTGACAAATTTCGTGCCCGCATACACGCCTGCACCTCCTCAACCCACTCGCTCACACTAATCCCCACCCGTCCCCTAAACATAGGACACTTACGATCGCGTGGAACAAACACTAACCTGTCCGTTATTTGGGCGGTGGGGGGGTGCAGAAGCTGAAGACGGCCCGGCACTGGAGCTAGATGTGGAAGGTGAACGCTCTGCACGCAGCTTCTCATTGTCAGCCTTTAATTGAGCAACCAGGGTCTTCAATTCCAGTAGCTCTTCCTCCATTACTACAAATGACCAGCTCAAAATAAATGAACCGCAGCCGTTTGTCCTTAACACACCAAAAAAATATCAATACTTGAACATAAATGTCACAAAATGCAATAATAGTGAAAGAGTCTCAGCCTCAAAACTGTAAAAAAAAACATCCTGTCAACAACGCCAAAATGTGGCGGGAGCAGTGTGATAATTGGGAACTTAAGTTAAAAGACACTATTTTAATAATTGGTTACAACAACTCCGCTAAAAAGTTACCTTTAAAGCACACAGACCCACTACAGATGAGGCTTGAGACACTCTCACAATGTAACAATTTATTTATTCTGCAATTGTTTGTTAATCGAAAATACTAGTCTAAAAACCACTCACACATTAAAAGTCAGTGTTAGCGCAACTCAGGGATGGGGGTGCAATTTGGGGTAGTGTCCTAAAAGAAAAGAAACACAGCAAACGAAACAAGGCAAAACAAAAGAAAATCGTGCACCAAACCAAAAAGGAGTACCACCACCCGGAAAGTCCACCACCAACACCACGAGCTGGCCGTTCCTATCACAAAAAAAATAGAAGAGAGACATGCAAATTACAAACAATACAATTATGCAGTTCAGCCCACAATCAAGCAGCAATAGTCCAAATTAAGAGTCGTCCAGGGAGAAACCGATCCGCCGTAGCAGACGCCACTCAGAGCGGCAGTAGAAAATTAGTCCGAGCTGATCACCAATCAGCCCAAATCAGCCACACTGGACGAGTGGTAGGAGCCAACTTATACGCCGACCAGGACGGCGGGCCTACAGCCAGCACCAGGACGACAGGTAGGCAGCCGACAGATTATCCAGTTGACAGGCGGACCGTCGGTCGAGGACAACCAGAACAGCGGGCAAACAGCCGGCCAAGGACAAACGGCAGCGGCTATCAAAAATAAATGTTAGAAATGGAATCTAAAAGCATCCAAACTTCAGCACTTCACCTACCGCTGAGTTCTCTATGTAGTGCCTCTAAAAGGAAGGAGGAAACGTAGAACTTGTACAGGCGGCGGCGATCAGAGCGTCGTTAGCGCATCATTTGCGCGCATGCATTAATTTGCAGCTGTTATACAGAAAATGTAAATAAATCACAAGTAATAAGTTTGCTTGAGAGAGGTGAAGCCTGCCTTACCTAGCGTGCAGCACCAACCAACACCGAGGTCTGAACCGGAAGGAAAACAACGTCATGTCAACCAGGTAGGGGAGGGTCCTTTATATACAGGCAGCCAGCACCACAACCAATTAGATTAGGCACTTGTGTGGTGCGTTCAAAGGCCACAGGCATACTGCCACAGTAGGTTCTCTCTGGGTACTCCCGCCTTCCTCCCACAGTCCTAAAAACATGACTGTTAGCTTAACTGGCCTCTCTAAATTCTCCTTAGGTGTGAGTGTGTGTGTGAATGGTTGGTTGTCCTGTCTGTCTCTGTGTTGTCCTGTGATAGGCTGCTTACCTGTCCAGGTGAACCCCGCCTCTCAGCCGCTGACAGCTGCAGATAGACACCAGCAGCCCTCAGGACCCCAGCAGGGATAAGCCTGTTGGAAAATGGTTGGATGGACGGCACCAGCAGGTTCCAGCAGCTCAGCTTTGTCCTGAAGCTGCTGTTCTGTTGGTGCGGCTCAGAGAGGAACCGTCCTCTTCAGTCTGACAGCTCAATCAGACAGAACCAGAACCAGGACCCAGCAGTGTGGCTATTAAACTACAGCACAATATTGAAAAGTAAAAAGCTCTACTGCAGCAGACGCTCTCTGGACTCAGCGGTACCGTTCAGCAACAAGCCAACAAGTTTGAGCACCAAGAAGGAAACCAAAGAAAAACTGAAGAATCATCATTTCTATTAGTCTGCAGACCATTTCTGCCTGGCAGACCATGATCCAGAGGAACATCTGGCTCCAGCTGTTCTCCTCCATCCTCCTCCTCCCAGGATGTGAAAAAGGAGGTGCTGGGAGCCCCATCAGCCCGGATGCTCTGTTGGCTCCTCACTTTAAATCGGCGCTGGAGAAGATCCAGAAGAACGCCGAGGAGTCAGAGACGCTTCAGGACCTGGTGAGGCCTTGCTCTGGGCCGACGTCTCTCACTGGTCTGCCGGCTGCTTGGACCACCGTGGCCAGGAGGTCAGGAGTTCAGGCGCTCCACGGCTCCTGGACCCTCCCTCTGTTCCTCCTTCAGCCTCCTCCTCCATCAGCCCCCTCCTCCATCAGCCTCCTCCTCCATCAGCCGCCTCCTCCATCAGCCTCCTCCTCCTTCTCTTCTCCTCCTTCTCTCCTTCTCCTCTCCTTCTCTCCATCTCTCCTCCTTCTCCTCTCCTCCTTCTTTCCTCCTTCTCTCCTCCTCCATGGGGTTCTATTCCCTGTATTTACTGGTTCTGATCACAGAGAGACGGTTCCACATGCTGGCAGTCAGACAGCTGCTGGAGAACGTTCACCAGAACCACTGGTTCTCCTCCATAGATCTGAAGGACTACTTCCATGTTCCATCATCCCCAAACACAGGAAGTATCTGCGCTTCTCCTTCCAGGGGATTCCCTGTCACTACAACCTGCCGTTGGGTTCCTCTGTGGTTCCACGCACGTTCTCCAGATGCCGCTGTGCTCTGCAGGGATGAGAATCCTCTTTTATGTGGACCACCTGCTCTTGCTGGCTACGTCCAGAGAGGAAGCGGCGGTGCAGACCAGAGCTCTGGCTCCACAGCTGACAGAACTGGGTTCTCCATAAAGTGGTAAAAGGATCTGTTCTCCATCCCAGCTGCTAGTTTCTGTGGGCTGGAGCTAAACTGGGCCACCATGAGAGCCCAGAGCAGACGCTGTCAGTGCTGCTCCGCCAGGTCACACCTCCACACAGTGACAGCTCTGTCCGTCATGCGGCTGCTGGGGATGACGTCAGCAGCCCACCTGCTGGTTCCGCTGGCTCTGCTTCATATGAGGCTCCTCCCTGCAGAGATGCTTCACCCGCCTGTGCATAGACCCTGTGGCCAGAGGAGGCAGCGGATGACTGCAGTCCCTCCGTCAGTGGGAGCCCACCTGGCCCACTGGGGAAACCCCCCCACTGTGTCAGAGGGAGTTGCCCTCAGCAGACCTACGTCACACGTCCCGGTGTTCACAGACGCTGTCAGGCTGGGAGGAACGTGTCTGTCCCAGGTAGTGGCGGAGAAGTGGCCAGACCACATGTCTCTCCACATAAAGGTGCTGAAGCTGACTCAGCATTTTGCTCCTCTGCTGCGGCGGGACCAGCAGCTTCTGATCCACACCGACAACAGGGTCACAGCAGCGGCATAAAGGGGGCGTGGCTCAGCTCAGCTGCTGAAGGTGGCCAGACGGCTGCTGTGTTGGAAACGCACCAATCTGCTCTCCATCAGAGCAGTTTACATCCCCGCTGTCCTGAACAGAGGAGCGCACATCATGTCCAGAGGGAGACTGGACCCTCCATCACCACCTGATCTCTCAGATCTGGAGCAGGTTCTGCAGGCCAGCAGTGGACCTGTTCTCCACACCAGAGAACGCTCAGTGTCTGCTGTGGTTCTCCCTGAGCCTGAAGGAGGATCCTCCTCTAGGAGTGGACGCCTTTGCTCATCCAGGGCAAAGACACACAAGCTCTAGTTAGGAAGACACCAGGAAAAGATGCAGTTTGTTATATAATGCTTAAACATTTAAATGATAGATCTCTGGCTGTTATTTTAAAACTGTTTAATCTGATGTGGGAGACAGGGATTATTCCTGCAGCATGGAAACAGTCAGTTATAATTCCTGTGTTGAAGCAGATAAGAATGCAGCAGAGCCTTCAAACTATAGGCCTATAGCTCTGACATCTCAATTAGGGAAAACAATGGAGAGAATTGTAACAGAATATCATTTTTTCTAGAAAGTAAACATTTATTCTGTCCTTTTCAAAGTGGTTTTGGTAAAGGGAGAAATACAATGGATGCGGTTCTGTGCCTGGAGTCAGAAGTAAGGAAAGCTCAAACAAATAAAGAAATAGTGAAATCTGTGTTCTTTGACATAGAAAAGGTGGATGAGATGTTATGGAAAGAGGAATTGTTGATTAAATTAGAAAAACTTGGCATAAGTGGTCAGATTTCTAACTGGGTTTTAGATTTTCTGTTTGGTAGAGAAATAGAAGTTAGAGTTGGGGCTGCTTTCTCTACTACATATATTGTTGAGAATGGTAGCCCACAAGGCAGTGTGTGTAGCCCAATTCTGTTTAATATTATGATAAATGACATTTCTGATGAGATAGATGGTAGTATAGGGAAATCTTTATTTGCAGATGATGGGGCTCTGTGGGTGAGGGTCAGAATATGATATATTTGCAGAAAAATTTGCAGGAGGCCATTTTGAAAGTGGAAGGTTGGTAAATAAATATGGATTTAGAATATCAGCTGCAAAGTCCCAAGTTATTTGTTTTTATAGAAGACATGAGGAAGTTAATTTAAATCTTTATAATCAGAAGCTTGAACAAGTGAATAAAGTGAGTTTTTTAGGGGTCATCTTTGATGAAAAGTTAACCTGGAAACATCAGATAGAATTAGTTCAAAATAAATGTAAAAAGTGAATAATTTGTTGAGATGTGTTTCTGGACAGGAATGGGGAGCGTCAAGAAGTGCTGTTGGCAGGTTATCAGGCTGTCATGAGATCTTCCTTGGATTATGGGTGTATAGCATATATGGCAGCTGCTAACAGTCATTGGAGAAAACTTGATAGTGAACAAACACAAGGGTTACCAATATGTTGTGGAGCTTTCAGATCATCTCCTTTAGCTGCTTTGCAAGTTAAACTGGTGAGCTTCCTTTAAGCTTGAGAAGATTGAAGCTAATGTATGTGTACTGGGGAAATCTACAGGGACATAATTATGGTCATCCAATTAAGGCTGTGCTGCAGGAATGTTGGGAACATCATAAATCTGATTGTAACAGCTTTGGATGGATTGGGGACATAAAAGCTCCAGATTTGGCTTTGGTGCTTTTATGTCCCCAATACACCTTAAATTGGTTGCCATCTTACCATTTGCCAATAAAAAACAAAAACAAAAGAAGACTTTTGACTTTTAACACAAAGTTCAAACAATTAACCAATTTAGTTAAAAACAAGTGTCATTTCCATAAAATACTTAATTCAGGAGCTTGTTAAATTGAGGTTCTCCTCCCTCAGACACTTCACATAAAATCTTGTTAAAACTCCACAACTGCATAAAATCCTCCATGTTCTGCGTGGCTCTGTGGAAGTGAATCTCCAGCCTAATCCTGGCTTTAACGTTGCACTTCCACAGAGCCACAGCATCAAGATGATGTCCTCCCTGCAGTCTGTCTCTACTGGACAAATAAATGGCCATCTTTGCTTCACTGATTAAAAAGTTTAAAAGTCTGGCCCTTGGCTTACTACTTTTATTTTGACACACTCCTCCAATAAATAAAGAAGTTGTAAAAACTGTGCCAAAAAGACTAAAAACATTTGTTAAAAGGCTAAAAACGGTCTTTAGTCTAATGCAGTCCATAAAAACATGAAAAACATTTTCACAGACTGCAGAAAGGACACTGGTTTAAAACCGCCCAATTAATAATAGATAAAAACCAGTTTGTGGCGATGGCACCATGTAAAATCCTCCATTGGAGATCAGCAGTTCTTTTTTTAACTGGAGGCTTATATAAAGTCCTCCCCTGGGGTGCTCCTCCAGCAAGTTTATCAGTCCATAGACAGACTGCGCGGTTCTGGAGGTGTCTTTGAGTCATTACTTTAGAGCAGACTCCATAAACAGTTTTCTGGTCCATAGTGAATAAACCATCTTCTGTGGGTCCAGGCTGGAGAGCAGAGGTCCACTTTGCTCCAGGAAACCAGGATCCAGGATCAGACCAGGAAAGGAGTCCATCGGGTCTGGTTGGCTCTGTCCCTCACAGCAGTCACAGAGCAGAGCGTTTCTGTTAGCATTAATATTCATCTGGACCGAGGTTCCTTTTTAGTTTATTATTTGCTCTTTGAGTGAAGCCACCACTGAGTTTGGTCTCCATGTTCACAAGCATAGAAACTGGCCTGCAACGTAGGGATAGCTTGGGTTTTACTGGCTTTAGCTTTAATTAAAAAGCATTTAAGCAAATATTATTGAACTGGGATCTCAGATTGACACCCTGAGGGTTTTTATTTTGCTGTTGTATGCAGAGATGTGCTTGTTACTTGTCTTTATTTAAAGGTCCTAAAGTACATTTATTTTATTCACCTTTTTAGGGGGGGGGGGGGGTGGGTTGTTAACACTTTATAACATATGTCAAATGGTGATTTAGTCTGTGCCTCATTATTCCAGTGTTCAGTGTTTAGTGCTAAAACCTAATACCATGCATAGATCTGTAGTCCATGTTTGCACTGCAAGTTTGCTGGTTCAAATCCCACAGGGTCCTGTCCTGGGTCCCTGAGCAAGACCCTTAGAGCCAGAATGGTCCGGGGCGCCACCCAGTGGCAGGCCACTGCTCCCTGGGGGACGGGTTAAATGCAGACACCAGAGCCATCAGACATAAATATCCAGCAGCAGCAAGTGATCAGGGATGGATTTATGTTCAATTAGAGTTTATTGTTGGCTGGTAATCTCCAAGCTCTAGTGCCCCCCAACCCTAACCCCAGAACATCATCATCACCAGCCGCCACTGCTGAGAACCACACCTTGATCTGGACCTTCACACATCATGATAACATGTTCTGGTTCTGCTGGCTTTAACTCTTTAAATCAGTTCTACTGGATCACATATCAGACATCAGTTCATCATGTTTCTGGGACTTTTACATTCAGGGACATTTATTTTCTACATTTGCTCATTTATTTGTTCATGTTTCAGTTTTAACCTGCATCCTGGTGGCTTCGGCTCACATCATTGATTCTTTATTCAGATTGTGGAGCTGCAGTTTGTCAGAGATCAGCTGTGATCATCTGGCATTGGCGCTGAAGTCCAACCCGTCCCATCTGATAGAACTGGACCTGAGAGGAAACAACCTGAAAGACTCTGGAGTGAAGGAGCTCTGTGGTTTCCTCCAGACTCCCCTCTGCAAACTACAGACACTGAGGTCAGACTCCATGTTTTAGTTCTGATATTTGTGATGTGAAAGTTGTGTTGACACTAAACTGCAGACATCTGGCTGATATTCTACTGATCCACACTGAGGATCTTCATGGTAAAGTCTGGTTTCTTCTTCACTGCTTTGCTTCAGTTAAACTTTCTTTCTTTTTCTAACTTCCTGTCAGGATTTATTCAATAATCAGCAGAAAACATCAAAACAATGAGCTGAATTTCAGTTTAGAATTGCAGCTTTTATCCAGAACTGTGGAAGAGAGAAGAAATAAAATAGTGATGTTTCATTTCTTTGAAGGTTTTTAATCTCTTTAAACCTTCATCAGGTCAGTTTTTCTCCATTTTCTACAGGATGATTTTAAAATAATTTAATAAGTGGATGTAATTGAGCTGAATTTTTTTTTAGATCTTCTATTGTAATAAATCTTTGCTGAGTTTGTTCCTGGACTTGGAGCCAGTTTTTAATGTTGTCTCTCTGTGTAACTGAGTCTGAGCCCTGATCTCAGGTCAGAAGCGGACAGCATTGGGACCCCCAGTGTGTATAAATGCCCCTCATGTGAAGCGGCTCAGAGGGGATTCAAGCCAGTTTAGAAAAGTCAATTTCAGCTCCTGGAATCTGTCTGACAGGAACAAATCTAGAATCCCTGATTGATACTTCAGCACTTTTAGAAGCTCTGCAAGGATTTTACTGACTAAAATACTCAGACACAACAGACACAGTACCAGGTTCTGCTTCTGGGAGCTTCAGCTCCTAAAGTCAGTTTACATGAAATATTATCCATGACATCATGTTTTTATGGCTGTGGAATCATTAAAATAGTTCATTTATCTGCATTAATCTCCATTTGTTCATATTTGCTCAACAGTTGCTGTTGACTTGTTTGTTTTTTGTGAAACTTGAATAATTTGGCTGCAGAAGCTGAGTTTGTATTGATGGAGCTGCTGGTGGAGCTGACAGAGGTGAAGAGCTGACGTCAGCAGGGCTGTCATTTAGAAAGCTTGCTGACACTAAATGGAGCTGAAATGTGCGTACGCCACTTTCCACCAGAAGTTAGGATCTCTAAAAATGAACTTGAGGGGAAAATGTATGGTCCTCATGCCAGCTCTGACCCAGGTGTATGCTCATTTTGGAGACGGGGAAACTGGAGACGCAGATGGTGAAGTGGTGAATTACAGCCAACCTGCATGAGGATTCCTCTCAGACGTTCACTTTCACTCCATATCAGACTTTAATCAGAGATCATCTTGATCAGAAGCATTAAAACCTCAGAATTATTCATTCTGCTGCTGGAGACTCTTAAATCCATCTGGGACATTACAGATAAATCTAAATGCCCATAAGCCATCTTAAATCTTAAATCAAAGTCTGCTAACATCTTCTCTGGGTTTTCTACCTTCGCATTCCTCTCTCCAATCATCACCAGGGTGACGTGTTCCACAGATTATTGTGACCAGGTGAGCAGCAATCCCTTTAATTGCTGCAAACAGTCAAACACACTCGTGCGTAATACTGCTGGCTGGATGCATTGGCACTGCTGGAAGACCGTGCAGATGGAGAATTGAGGAAACGCGCTTTCAGGAATTAAAGATTTCCTGGCCAATAATGAGGACTGGCCAATATCCTGCTTCTGACTCCCAGCATGCATTGTGCTGTTCCCCACAGGGGAAAGTGGCTCCACCTCCCTGTGAGGAGCTGAAAGGCAGCTCTCCAACCCCCAGAGAGCAGAGAAGGAGGCTTTCTGCTCACACCCAGGCAGTGCTCACCTTTTTAGGGGGGGGGGGGACCTCTCTCCTCTGAATGTGGATCTGAACCCACAGCCACAGGGGAATTTCAACACAGAGCACAGTGTGGTTTACTTTTTAACAACTTATTTTAACAGCTTCTTAACAACTTGTTTTAATGTGGACAAAATCTGAGCTTTTACCTCTGATTTCCACTTTTAATAAACGCCTCTCTGGGAAATTTTCCCAACGTTTCTTTGCTTATTCTCCGTGGCTGCCATGTCATCATAATGAAGAAATGATCAGCTGACACATTTTCTACACATTAACATTGATGAGGTGCTTTGCATCGACAGTTTCTGCTTGAATCTGGGCGTGTAGAGGGCAGAACCTGAGCCAGAACCTGGTACCAAATGTATCGCTACAGCTGGGATCTAGAAAGGAAAATGGCTGCTGCTGTGCCTGAGCATGCTTTGATACATCTGAATATTTTTGCCATTCTCCATTTTCTTTTTCTTGGTGTTCACTTTTTGTACGGCTTCCACACAAAGTTTCTAAATGAGAGCCAAGACTGTAAAAACTGCTAAAGAAGTTTTAACTATTGAAAGTTCTGATATTGTTGATTGTTGAAGAGCTGAAGTCAGCAGGTCTTTATTGAAGCAGCAGCTTGTTGTCATTAATATTAATGAGAGTTCTTTAACTGGATCTGTTGGACTGTTAGAACCTGCATCCTGGGGGCTTCGGCTCACATCTTTTATTCTTTATTCAGATTGTGGAGCTGCAGTTTGTCAAAGATCAGCTGTGAATATCTGGCATCGGCGCTGAAGTCCAACCCATCCCATCTGACAGAACTGAACCTGAGCTACAACAATCTGAAGGAGTCAGATGTTCAGCAGCTGCAGGATCTTGTAAAGAGTCCAGACTACAAACTGGAATCTCTGTAAGTAGATGGTTGGAGTGAGTCCAGCTGCAGTCAGAAAAACTGTTCTGAACCCAGTTGGTACCAAAGCAAAGATCCAGTGTTTCCAGTAAAGCTGCAGCTTCTCAGTGGGAGGAGAATAGTGACAGGCTTCCTGATTGGACACAAAGACAACAATGAGCCAATCAGAGGAGCCAGCAGCTTGTTGTGTTCCTGTCTTTGTGTCCATGTGAAGATGACTGTTGTTGTTGTGTTCATGTCTCCAGGAAATGCAGCTGGATTCCAGCTGACAGCCTTCCACAATGTCTAGAGACAGTGGTCCTCATTCATCAAGCTGTGGGGCATCAGATCTGATCTCAGACTCTTTGTTCTCTCATTTCAGCAGCAAACAGCTGATCAGTTTCATCATAGTCACAGCTCTGAGATCAGTCTGACTGCAGCCTGCAAATCACTGATTTCACAGCCCATCATTACATTTAGTCACCATGTGGTCTTTCTACAGCGCAGAAGCTCTGGTGAAGTCCACTCAGCACATCTTTCTTTCACTAGTTTAATCCAGATGTGTTCAGGGACAGCCTCCATGTTTCTTAGTCAGCTGATGTTTCACAAACAGATGAGATGTTCATGTTCAGCTTCCAGAGGCTGGAAACACTCACTGATCTCCTCTGTTGCTCCTTCTTCTCTCTGCAGGTTGTGGAGGTCCTGATGATCTTAGTGGAGGAGAGAAGCTGAGCTGTCCTGATGATCCAGGGGTTGAAGCTGCAGCAGTTTGAGTTTAAAGAGACTCTGACTGGATCCTGATGATAAACTCTGACCTTTGAGATGTTGATCCTGTTTATCTGATCATGTCTGTCATTTAGTGTCTGATATTGTTTGTCTCTGTGGACCAATGAGGATCAAATGAAAACTAAGCTGCATTTAGTGGCTCCATGGAGTTTTGATCTGAATCTGATGAAACTGCAAAGTTGATCTTTTTTCTCTCTGCTTCATTTTCAGCCTGTAACCCAGAAATCTGAAATAAAGCTCAACTCTAAAGTTTTCAGGTTGCATGTTTGCTTCATTGTGATGCAGTTTCTGCAGGTTTTTCAGCATATTTTAGATGTTTTCTGCTAATGTTTGGGCAGCTCTGGTCCTTTTATCTGTTGCTGCAAACAGATCAGTGAGTAAATGATGGTTTCTTCAATCAGAGGATGAAGCCTTTCTTCATGATTTTACATCAAATCTTTTTATTTCCTTCTTTCTGAAGGTAAAATCTCAAAGTGAGTAAAGATAAAGTTTGATCTGCTCCAGCTTCTCCTTCGGTGAGCATGGATACACTTTCTGCAGTAGCTCAGAGACTTTCAGATCTTCTTTGGAGGATTGTCTCTGTTCTTCCTGCAGAACGGTTCTGGTTCTGTTGGATCTGAGGCTCATCATGCAGCTCTGCTCTGCTGAGGTCAGAACATAGATTTTAATCCTGTTTAGGGACTGTGGGGGTAAAACCTTCACCTGCAGCTCTTCATGAAGTCCGACGTGGACGTTGGAGAAGGAAAAGAGATTTTCTCTTTTGATCAGAAATTCAAATATGAATCATTTCCTTTTTTCTCGTTTCCTGGACATTTCAGACGGACCAGAACCAGAAGCTGCTGTACAGAACCTGGATCCTCAGATCGTCTCCCTGTTACATAAATAACTTTAGAACCTGAGAAAGACGACATCTGGCATCCCAGCAGACAGGCAGAAAGATAGAAAATCATTTTTAGATGTGTTGAATTTTAAAGTTAAAGTTGGGTTAAAATGAGGAAATATTAAAATGATTCATGCATCAAACAGGGATTACTAGATTTAGTCAGAACTGAGTTTAAAAGTTATCTGGATTCGTTGGTTCAGTTTTTAGCTTTCAAACATCCATTAGAACCAAAGATCAGCAGGTGGTGTCTCACTTGATTCCCACTAAAAATCCCTGAGTGGAAATGAAAAGCTGGACTGTCAGTGTGGTTCAGTCAGAGCAGCTTTAGAGACCATTCATCTGATGGCTTAAAGCCTTTAAGCCAAGCCAATAATGACCCTAACGACTCCTCGTTACAGAGGAGTGGACCAGTTTTGGTCCAATCTGCTGGCCTAATGGCTTTAACGACCGCCCATTACTAAGGAGTGGTCCTGTTTTGGTTGAATTTGCATGTTATCTAAGCCATTACAAGGCCTTTGTTTGCCAATGGTATAAAGCGTGTTACTCCACATTACTCCAGACTTTTTGAATTGAGAAAGTTTCCTGGAGAGGAAGCGAAACGTCTTCAACTACGGAAAACAAGTCCAGTAGCTTTATTTTTTACCTTTTTTGGAATGACCATGACCTGGATGACTGAGAATCTTCACCAGCGAACCTTAGAGGAACATTTCTCTGTTCATTTGTTCTGAAACATTTGTTCTCTGGATGTTTCCTCTGGTTTCCAGCCTTCATTCTGTCTCCATCAGGATAGAAGACCAGCAGGTGACGCTGCTGAGCAGCTTCAGCTTTCTATAGAGCCACATTAGCAGAACCTTAAATGGATCCAAATTGTTAGGCCAGATCCAGGCAGCCTTTGTGTTCTGTACATGATCTGGGATGAAGAGAAAATCTCGGAGCACATTGTTGGAAACTGTGGCACAAAGAATGGAGTGAATCATTTCTTCATGTGCAGGTATGTACTTAGGATGAAACATCTGCTACAATTTGGCTAAATAGTTTTAGTCCCAGCAAATAAAAAATAAGCTGAGACAGCAGTTTGTCCATAAACATGAAATGCTGCTACAGCCATGGAGAAACCTTTAGGAAGAGCTTCTCTGGTTTTCTAATCAAAACAATACAGTGAGTTATTATTATTAACAGAAATATTGAGTCAAACATTCAGGAAGATGCTCACATGCATCTGTGAGAAAAGTTCCCACGCAGCGTCGTCTATGAAACATTCAAAGAAAAGTAGGATTAATGAGGATGACATCAAGGAATAGAAGGGAAGAAACAGTAATGTCAAGATTACGTTTTGGACATACAGGGTTAAATAGCACATTATTTAAAATGGGGATTCATGATACAGGAAAGTGTGATTTTTGTTTTGTTGAAGAAACAGTGGAGCACGTTATATTATTTTGTAGTAAATATCATATTGAGAGAAATGAATTGGTAAATAGATTACAAAACAGTAAATTAAAGTTAAACATAAAATATCTTTTAGATATGAACACCAAATCAGAGGGTTATTCTTTATTATTAAGATATCTTAAAAAGACTAATTTGATAAAACGGATTTAGTTTATTTATTTATTTATTTATTTATTTTTTAATTTTTTTATTTATTTTTTTTTTTTTTTTTTTTATTATTTATAGTAGTAGGATATTAGAGTAGGTCATCCCGATTCACACTCCATTTCAGTCGGTGGCGGTAATGCACCAAAAGTTGTTTGCCAACCGCCATAAAACAATAGAAGAAGAAGAAGAAGAAGAGGCCAGAAGCGGGAATGTTGGTGAGGCTGGAAGAGAGCAGCAGCTGCTGCAGGTGATGAAGTCTGGAAAGAAGTCCAGCAGCTGGAGGCACAGCGGAGAAACTGGAGGGAAGCAGGAGCTCAAAGAGCGGCAGGACGCAGCAGAGGAGACACCAATGATGGGGGATGTTTTCCAGCCCAGAGTTCTGCTGCACCCATCAGGTTTGGAGATTTCCTTCTTCATGCTAACTGTGTGGATGGAGCTAAAGTTTAGGAGCCGTTTTCAGCAGCTGATGGATTCCTCCTCTTCATCACAACTCGTTGCAGGGTTTCCCCCAGAAAACTGGCTAAGCCTGCAGCTCTGCTTAGGAGGTGCTAATGCTAGTTTAGCATGTAGCATAGGAGGTACTAATGCTAGCTTAGCACGTAGCACCGTTCAGTATCAAGTTTTTCTTTGTGCTTGGAAAAATTCCTCCGAAAAACGCTTTTCTGTTTATCTTGTTTAGAAAGATGGTCATATGTTTTCTTCTGGCTGTTTCTCTATGGAGGACCAATCCTGCCAACATTTAGAATACATCCTCAAAAAAAAAAAAAAAAAAAAAAAAAATCAGTGACTCACTTAAATAAATACTGGGCCAAAAAGAAGCTAATAATATAAAACTGTGTGTCATTAAATGCAACAGAACAATAACAAGACATTTACTCAATAACTGTTTAAATAATCAGCTACAAATATATATTCATATAACAAATATATACTTATAAATCAATGTTTAACTGTCATATTTTATCTCTTGTATTTATTTAACTATCCAATTTAGCCATTATTAAATGTTTTAACAGAATAATTACAATAAATTCCCACAACAGAATGACACTAAAGTTACCGGTGATCATTTCTAGGGTGAAACTGTCAGTTCCTGAGGTTCAGTTTTCTCTACACTGCTGATCAAATATTTTTCTCTAAACTGAATCTTTCCCATCGTTGTAACATTGTAAAGATCTAGTTGTTCATAAAGCATGTAATGTGTTTCAGTGTTGGCTGCAGATGTTAAAGAAGAGGCTCCTGAAGAACAGAGTCCTGAGGGGGAGCAGCAGGAGTCAGAGCCCCTCCACATAAAGGAGGAACAGGAGGAACCCGGGGCCCGTCAGGAAGGAGAGCAGCTCCTTGTGAAGGAGGAGACTGATAGCAGGTTTCCATTAACTGCTGCTCCTATCAACAGTAAGGATTGCTTTACTTTGTTTCTGTGTCCTGTGTTGTAGCTAAAGGCCAAAACTCACTGGATTCATTAGACAAAATATCTGAGCTAGAAGTTTTTCCTGTAACTAATTATTTTGGTCTTATTTCACATTCAATGGACACAAACTGAAAAGTGGAAGAGAAGGAAAGGAAGAGAAAAAATATGCAAATAATTTTTATTGATTTTAAAGATTCAAAAACAGCATGAAGAACAAATTAGACAGGGTAATACAATCCCAACAGCATGTGCTGACAGATGAGATTCAGGCTAAATATTTCATTTTGGAGTTTTTTGTTTTGTTTGAATGCTGCTTGTCAAGACTTTGATGCAATCAACTGGTTTCCTTATAGAGTACATTTTTTGACCAATCTGTATAATCTGACCCAATCTGTCTAATCTGATGGATTTTGATCTTTTTAAAGTGCCTTGAGATGACATATTTCATGAATTGGCGCTATATAAATAAAATTGAATTGAATTACTTTTTTTTATGCAAAACACACCGAGTTGCCTCTTGGTACGACATACACTATATAAATAAAAATGCCATGCCATTATTCATGATTTTATTAGGTAAAATGCAATAATAGATTGTATTTTACAGATTATATCAGATGCATAATACACACGCACACACAACATTGTACAGATTATAATAACCATTATAACAATTTAAGAAACTAGTTATATATCAAAAAAGAACATGGAACAGAAACAACATGGTCCATCAACTAGTAGGAGATAGAGAGAGAAGGAGGGACCTGCCAGGCCTGTCTATTGCCTCCCCTGTCCCTTGATCCGATCAGCCATTTCTACACTGCCCTCTCCACATCTGGCTGGTTAAGGTGTTCTTCTTTAAAGCTCCTGCAGGAAACATATGTTATGGTCACTTCATATGTTCCAACATAACTCTCAAGAATGATTGTAAAGTCAACTATGTTAAAGTGATATTTACCCAAAACTGATTACTTTTATATCAATTACTCAAGCTTTAAATTGTAATTTTGGGTGAAATATCCCTTTTACATAATTGACTTTACAAACCTGCAAACGTCAAAATGAACTGGGGAAAAAGCAAAGAAAAAAAGATGAAAATTCAATGCTGACTGGCCAAGGCTGTCACATTTTTTTTATTTTATTTCTATAATCTGTCTTTATTAAATTGTCTATAAAAAAATTACAAACCAAGAAAAAAAATACAAGATTTTATGTCTTTGATAAGAAAAGCTGTTGACTGGAAGATCTGTGCAAGAGAATCTTGAAAACATTTCTTATCTCATAAAATTTCTGGAGCACCTGTTTTGAGGGGACATTTGTGTCCTTAAGGTGAGCGTATTATTGAACCTTAGAAAATTCAAATTACAATAGTTACATCAAATTAATTAAGCTACCTAGCCAAAGATAATGCCATTTCAAGTCATACAGTAAGTGTCATAGCCAAAAGATTTGTATAAATTTCCCTCAACAGACACAAATATCCCAAAGTTGTTATATTACAGTTGTTAATATCCATTATGCACTTACCAAATACGATTTAAAACAGCTTTAAAGTCCTGAATTCCCGCTTTCCTTTCAAGCCCACAAAGTTTTACTGCCTTGACAGGCCATGGTCCATGATAAAGACCATCATGCGTATTGTGGCTTCATCCACAGTGCTCCCTCCAATGTCTGCCACTGTGACCTAAGGGGGAAAAAAGTCTGTACAAAGCTAATCAATTTTTATAGCTCACTGGAGTAAACCTGACAGACAAACTCTGGGTCTACATTATTTTCATTGTCGATTTAATTGATTGATTGATTGCTATAATAATGTTATTTTTTTTTTAAATCTCTTGTTCTGTCCACAAAACAAAGATATACTGAGTTTATTGCCATGAATAAACAAACAAAACAGAAATATTCACATTTATGAAGCTGAAATCAGAGAATTAGGACTGTTTTGCTTTAAAAAAAACTACTCAAACTAATTATAGTTGCCAATTAATTGAATAATTGATTACTGTTCAACTTATTGATGAGTTGTTGCAGCTCTATTGTGAGCACACTTGGGTCGTTTAAGATCAGATTTACTTCTAGCCCCTCAATAAAACTGAATGAAATTTCACTAGCCTAGACTTTACATACATACCAGTTCAGACATGAAGCTTGGGTTAGACAGTTTTTTTTCTCCATTGTTTCGACCTTCCTAACTGTCTTTAGGGGGAAACCCTCTGGGATGGGAGCAAAGATGCCGCCACTGTTGCCACGCTGTTGTGTCAGGGTTCGTAGCATCCTTCCATGAACTCTTTGGGTTTCTTTGATATCCTCAAGGAGTGTCAGGATGCAGACTAACTTGCTGTCCCTTATTCGTATTTGCAGGGTTTCTGGTGGTAAGGTGGTTGACCTGAGGGCGGATAGAAGCAAAAAAGGTGTCAGTGTAGATCTGTTGGACAGAGGCAAAGGAGATGTCAGCACAGACATCTCAATCAGACAATTAAACAGGCTGATAATAAGTTTCTCTCGCTCACATTACTGTGTGTCAGGATGGGATGTGAGGATTGATGGAGGCAGAGGAGGTGTCAGGATGGGATGTAAGGATTGATGGAGGCAGAGGAGGTGTCAGGACATACCTGTGGGTGGATGGAGGTAGAGGAGGTGTCAGGGCGGACCTGAGGGTGGATGGAGGTAGAGGAGGTGTCAGGGCGGACCTGAGGGTGGATGGAGGTAGAGGAGGTGTCAGGGTGGACCTGAGGGTGGATGGAGGCAGAGGAGGTGTCAGGGCGGACCTGAGGGTGGATGGAGGCAGAGGAGGTGTCAGGGTGGACCTGAGGGTGGATGGAGGCAGAGGAGGTGTCAGGGCAGACCTAACGGTGGATGGAGGTAGAGGAGGTGTCAGGGCGGACCTGAGGGTGGATGGAGGTAGAGGAGGTGTCAGGGTGGACCTGAGGGTGGATGGAGGCAGAGAAGGTGTCAGGGTGGACCTGAGGGTTGATGGAGGCAGAGGAGGTGTCAGGGCGGACCTAACGGTGGATGGAGGTAGAGGAGGTGTCAGGGCGGACCTGAGGGTGGATGGAGGTAGAGGAGGTGTCAGGGCGGACCTGAGGGTGGATGGAGGCAGAGAAGGTGTCAGGGTGGACCTGAGGGTTGATGGAGGCAGAGGAGGTGTCAGGGCGGACCTGAGGGTGGATGGAGGCAGAGAAGGTGTCAGGGTGGACCTGAGGGAGGGTGGATGGAGGCAGAGAAGGTGTCAGGGTGGACCTAAGGGTGGATGGAGGCAGAGGAGGTGTCAAGGTGGACCTAAGGGTGGATGGAGGCAGAGAAGGTGTCAGGGCGGACCTAAGGGTGGATGGAGGCAGAGAAGGTGTCAGGGCGGACCTGAGGGTGGATGGAGGCAGAGGAGGTGTCAGGGTAGACCTGAGGGTGGATGGAGGTAGAGGAGGTGTCAGGGTGGACCTGAGGGTGGATGGAGGCAGAGAAGGTGTCAGGGTGGACCTGAGGGAGGGTGGATGGAGGCAGAGAAGGTGTCAGGGTGGACCTAAGGGTGGATGGAGGCAGAGAAGGTGTCAGGGCGGACCTGAGGGTGGATGGAGGCAGAGAAGGTGTCAG
Organism: Fundulus heteroclitus; assembly: GCF_011125445.2. Taxonomy (NCBI): domain Eukaryota; kingdom Metazoa; phylum Chordata; class Actinopteri; order Cyprinodontiformes; family Fundulidae; genus Fundulus; species Fundulus heteroclitus. The sequence goes on from NW_023396659.1 coordinate 26,393, forward strand.
GGTGGACCTGAGGGTGGATGGAGGTAGAGGAGGTGTCAGGGTGGACCTGAGGGTGGATGGAGGCAGAGAAGGTGTCAGGGTGGACCTGAGGGAGGGTGGATGGAGGCAGAGAAGGTGTCAGGGCGGACCTAAGGGTGGATGGAGGCAGAGAAGGTGTCAGGGCGGACCTGAGGGTGGATGGAGGCAGAGGAGGTGTCAGGGCGGACCTAACGGTAGATGGAGGCAGAGGAGGTGTCAGGGCGGACCTAACGGTAGATGGAGGTAGAGGAGGTGTCAGGGCGGACCTAACGGTAGATGCAGGTAGAGGAGGTGTCAGGGCGGACCTAACGGTAGATGCAGGTAGAGGAGGTGTCAGGGCGGACCTGAGGGTGGATGGAGGCAGAGGAGGTGTCAGGGCGGACCTAACGGTAGATGGAGGCAGAGGAGGTGTCAGGGCGGACCTGAGGGTGGATGCAGGTAGAGGAGGTGTCAGGGCGGACCTAACGGTAGATGCAGGTAGAGGAGGTGTCAGGGCGGACCTAACGGTAGATGCAGGTAGAGGAGGTGTCAGGGCGGACCTGAGGGTGGATGGAGGCAGAGGAGGTGTCAGGGCGGACCTAACGGTAGATGGAGGTAGAGGAGGTGTCAGGGCGGACCTGAGGGTGGATGGAGGCAGAGGAGGTGTCAGGGAAGACCTAACGGTGGATGGAGGTAGAGGAGGTGTCAGGGCGGACCTGAGGGTGGATGGAGGAGGTGTCAGGGTGGACCTAACGGTGGATGGAGGTAGAGGAGGTGTCAGGGCGGACCCAAGGGTGGTTGGAGGCAGAGGAGGTGTCAGGGCGGACCTAACGGTGGATGGAGGTAGAGGAGGTGTCAGGGCGGACCTAACGGTGGATGGAGGTAGAGGAGGTGTCAGGGCGGACCTGAGGGTGGATGGAGGTAGAGGAGGTGTCAGGGCGGACCTAACGGTAGATGGAGGTAGAGGAGGTGTCAGGGCGGACCTAACGGTAGATGGAGGTAGAGGAGGTGTCAGGGCGGACCTAACGGTAGATGGAGGTAGAGGAGGTGTCAGGGCGGACCTAACGGTAGATGGAGGTAGAGGAGGTGTCAGGGCGGACCTGAGGGTGGATGGAGGCAGAGGAGGTGTCAGGGCAGACCTAATGGTGGATGGAGGTAGAGGAGGTGTCAGGGCGGACCTGAGGGTGGATGGAGCAGGTGTCAGGGTGGACCTAACGGTGGATGGAGGTAGAGGAGGTGTCAGGGCGGACCCAAGGGTGGATGGAGGCAGAGGAGGTGTCAGGGCGGACCTAACGGTGGATGGAGGTAGAGGAGGTGTCAGGGCGGACCTAACGGTGGATGGAGGTAGAGGAGGTGTCAGGGCGGACCTGAGGGTGGATGGAGGTAGAGGAGGTGTCAGGGCGGACCTGAGGGTGGATGGAGGCAGAGAAGGTGTCAGGGCGGACCTGAGGGTGGATGGAGGTAGAGGAGGTGTCAGGGTGGACCTGAGGGTGGATGGAGGCAGAGAAGGTGTCAGGGTGGACCTGATGGTTGATGGAGGCAGAGGAGGTGTCAGGGCGGACCTGAGGGTGGATGGAGGCAGAGGAGGTGTCAGGGTGGACCTGAGGGTGGATGGAGGCAGAGGAGGTGTCAGGGTGGACCTGAGGGTGGATGGAGGCAGAGGAGGTGTCAGGGCGGACCTGAGGGTGGATGGAGGCAGAGGAGGTGTCAGGGTGGACCTGAGGGTGGATGGAGGCAGAGGAGGTGTCAGGGTGGACCTGAAGGTGGATGGAGGCAGAGGAGGTGTCAGGGTGGACCTGAGGGTGGATGGAGGCAGAGGAGGTGTCAGGGTGGACCTAAGGGGTGGATGGAGGCAGAGGAGGTGTCAGGGTGGACCTGAGGGTGGATGGAGGCAGAGGAGGTGTCAGGGTGGACCTAACGGTGGATGGAGGTAGAGGAGGTGTCAGGGCGGACCTAACGGTGGATGGAGGTAGAGGAGGTGTCAGGGCGGACCTGAGGGTGGATGGAGGTAGAGGAGGTGTCAGGGCGGACCTGAGGGTGGATGGAGGCAGAGAAGGTGTCAGGGCGGACCTGAGGGTGGATGGAGGTAGAGGAGGTGTCAGGGTGGACCTGAGGGTGGATGGAGGCAGAGAAGGTGTCAGGGTGGACCTGAGGTTGGATGGAGGCAGAGGAGGTGTCAGGGTGGACCTGATGGTTGATGGAGGCAGAGGAGGTGTCAGGGCGGACCTAAGGGTGGATGGAGGCAGAGGAGGTGTCAGGGTGGACCTGAGGGTGGATGGAGGCAGAGGAGGTGTCAGGGTGGACCTGAGGGTGGATGGAGGCAGAGGAGGTGTCAGGGGCGGACCTAAGGGTGGATGGAGGCAGAGGAGGTGTCAGGGTGGACCTGAGGGTGGATGGAGGCAGAGGAGGTGTCAGGGTGGACCTGAGGGTGGATGGAGGCAGAGGAGGTGTCAGGGCGGACCTGAGGGTGGATGGAGGCAGAGGAGGTGTCAGGGTGGACCTGAGGGTGGATGGAGGCAGAGGAGGTGTCAGGGTGGACCTGAAGGTGGATGGAGGCAGAGGAGGTGTCAGGGTGGACCTGAGGGTGGATGGAGGCAGAGGAGGTGTCAGGGTGGACCTAAGGGTGGATGGAGGCAGAGGAGGTGTCAGGGTGGACCTGAGGGTGGATGGAGGCAGAGGAGGTGTCAGGGTGGACCTGAGGGTGGATGGAGGCAGAGGAGGTGTCAGGGCGGACCTGAGGGTGGATGGAGGCAGAGGAGGTGTCAGGGCGGACCTAACGGTAGATGGAGGTAGAGGAGGTGTCAGGGCGGACCTGAGGGTGGATGGAGGCAGAGGAGGTGTCAGGGCAGACCTAACGGTGGATGGAGGTAGAGGAGGTGTCAGGGCGGACCTGAGGGTGGATGGAGGAGGTGTCAGGGTGGACCTAACGGTGGATGGAGGTAGAGGAGGTGTCAGGGCGGACCTAACGGTGGATGGAGGTAGAGGAGGTGTCAGGGCGGACCTGAGGGTGGATGGAGGCAGAGGAGGTGTCAGGGTGGACCTTAGGGTGGATGGAGGCAGAGGAGGTGTCAGGGCGGACCTAAGGGTGGATGGAGCCAGAGGAGGTGTCAGGGCGGACCTGAGGGTGGATGGAGGCAGAGGAGGTGTCAGGGCGGACCTAACGGTGGATGGAGGTAGAGGAGGTGTCAGGGCGGACCTAACGGTGGATGGAGGTAGAGGAGGTGTCAGGGCGGACCTGAGGGTGGATGGAGGTAGAGGAGGTGTCAGGGCGGACCTGAGGGTGGATGGAGGCAGAGAAGGTGTCAGGGCGGACCTGAGGGTGGATGGAGGTAGAGGAGGTGTCAGGGTGGACCTGAGGGTGGATGGAGGCAGAGAAGGTGTCAGGGTGGACCTGATGGTTGATGGAGGCAGAGGAGGTGTCAGGGCGGACCTGAGGGTGGATGGAGGCAGAGGAGGTGTCAGGGCGGACCTGAGGGTGGATGGAGGCAGAGGAGGTGTCAGGGTGGACCTGAGGGTGGATGGAGGCAGAGGAGGTGTCAGGGCGGACCTGAGGGTGGATGGAGGCAGAGGAGGTGTCAGGGTGGACCTGAGGGTGGATGGAGGCAGAGGAGGTGTCAGGGTGGACCTGAAGGTGGATGGAGGCAGAGGAGGTGTCAGGGTGGACCTGAGGGTGGATGGAGGCAGAGGAGGTGTCAGGGTGGACCTAAGGGTGGATGGAGGCAGAGGAGGTGTCAGGGTGGACCTGAGGGTGGATGGAGGCAGAGGAGGTGTCAGGGTGGACCTAACGGTGGATGGAGGTAGAGGAGGTGTCAGGGGCGGACCTAACGGTGGATGGAGGTAGAGGAGGTGTCAGGGCGGACCTGAGGGTGGATGGAGGTAGAGGAGGTGTCAGGGCGGACCTGAGGGTGGATGGAGGCAGAGAAGGTGTCAGGGCGGACCTGAGGGTGGATGGAGGTAGAGGAGGTGTCAGGGTGGACCTGAGGGTGGATGGAGGCAGAGAAGGTGTCAGGGTGGACCTGAGGTTGGATGGAGGCAGAGGAGGTGTCAGGGTGGACCTGATGGTTGATGGAGGCAGAGGAGGTGTCAGGGCGGACCTAAGGGTGGATGGAGGCAGAGGAGGTGTCAGGGTGGACCTGAGGGTGGATGGAGGCAGAGGAGGTGTCAGGGTGGACCTGAGGGTGGATGGAGGCAGAGGAGGTGTCAGGGCGGACCTAAGGGTGGATGGAGGCAGAGGAGGTGTCAGGGTGGACCTGAGGGTGGATGGAGGCAGAGGAGGTGTCAGGGTGGGACCTGAGGGTGGATGGAGGCAGAGGAGGTGTCAGGGCGGACCTGAGGGTGGATGGAGGCAGAGGAGGTGTCAGGGTGGACCTGAGGGTGGATGGAGGCAGAGGAGGTGTCAGGGTGGGACCTGAAGGTGGATGGAGGCAGAGGAGGTGTCAGGGTGGACCTGAGGGTGGATGGAGGCAGAGGAGGTGTCAGGGTGGACCTAAGGGTGGATGGAGGCAGAGGAGGTGTCAGGGTGGACCTGAGGGTGGATGGAGGCAGAGGAGGTGTCAGGGGTGACCTGAGGGTGGATGGAGGCAGAGGAGGTGTCAGGGTGGACCTGAGGGTGGATGGAGGCAGAGGAGGTGTCAGGGGCGGACCTGAGGGTGGATGGAGGCAGAGGAGGTGTCAGGGCGGACCTAACGTAAGATGGAGGTAGAGGAGGTGTCAGGGCGGACCTGAGGGTGGATGGAGGCAGAGGAGGTGTCAGGGCAGACCTAACGTGGGATGGAGGTAGAGGAGGTGTCAGGGGCGACCTGAGGGTGGATGGAGGAGGTGTCAGGGTGGACCTAACGGTGGATGGAGGTAGAGGAGGTGTCAGGAGGGCGGACCTACGGTGGATGGAGGTAGAGGAGGGTGTCAGGGCGGACCTGAGGGTGGATGGAGGCAGAGGAGGTTCAGGGGTGGACCTTAGGGTGGATGGAGGCAGAGGAGGTGTCAGGGCGGACCTAAGGGTGGATGGAGCCAGAGGAGGTGTCAGGGCGGACCTGAGGGTGGATGGAGGCAGAGGAGGTGTCAGGGCGGACCTGAGGGTGGATGGAGGCAGAGGAGGTGTCAGGGGGCGGACCTGAGGGTGATGGAGGCAGAGGAGGTGTCAGGGTGGACCTAAGGGTGGATGGAGGCAGAGGAGGTGTCAGGGCGGACCTGAGGGTGGATGGAGGCAGAGGAGGTGTCAGGGTGGACCTGAGGGTGGATGGAGGCAGAGGAGGTGTCAGGGTGGACCTGAGGGTGGATGGAGGCAGAGGAGGTGTCAGGGTGGACCTGAGGGTGGATGGAGGCAGAGGAGGTGTCAGGGTGGACCTAACGTGGATGGAGGTAGAGGAGGTGTCAGGGCGGACCTGAGGGTGGATGGAGGTAGAGGAGGTGTCAGGGCGGACTTGAGGGTGGATGGAGGCAGAGGAGGTGTCAGGGCGGACCTAACGGTAGATGGAGGTAGAGGAGGTGTCAGGGCGGACCTGAGGGTGGATGGAGGCAGAGGAGGTGTCAGGGCGGACCTAACGGTAGATGGAGGTAGAGGAGGTGTCAGGGCGGACCTAACGGTAGATGGAGGTAGAGGAGGTGTCAGGGCAGACCTAACGGTGGATGGAGGTAGAGGAGGTGTCAGGGCGGACCTGAGGGTGGATGGAGGTAGAGGAGGTGTCAGGGTGGACCTGAGGGTGGATGGAGGCAGAGAAGGTGTCAGGGTGGACCTGATGGTTGATGGAGGCAGAGGAGGTGTCAGGGCGGACCTAAGGGTGGATGGAGGCAGAGGAGGTGTCAGGGTTGACCTGAGGGTGGATGGAGGCAGAGGAGGTGTCAGGGCGGACCTAACGGTAGATGGAGGTAGAGGAGGTGTCAGGGCGGACCTGAGGGTGGATGGAGGCAGAGGAGGTGTCAGGGCGAACCTAACGGTGGATGGAGGTAGAGGAGGTGTCAGGGCGGACCTGAGGGTGGATGGAGGTAGAGGAGGTGTCAGGGCGGACCTAACGGTAGATGGAGGTAGAGGAGGTGTCAGAGCGGACCTAACGGTAGATGGAGGTAGAGGAGGTGTCAGGGCGGACCTGAGGGTGGATGGAGGCAGAGGAGGTGTCAGGGCGGACCTGAGGGTGGATGGAGGCAGAGGAGGTGTCAGGGCGGACCTAACGGTGGATGGAGGTAGAGGAGGTGTCAGGGCGGACCTAACGGTAGATGGAGGTAGAGGAGGTGTCAGGGCGGACCTGAGGGTGGATGGAGGCAGAGGAGGTGTCAGGGCGGACCTAACGTTAGATGGAGGTAGAGTAGGTGTCAGGGCGGACCTGAGGGTGGATGGAGGCAGAGGAGGTGTCAGGGCGGACCTAACGGTGGATGGAGGTAGAGGAGGTGTCAGGGCGGACCTGAGGGTGGATGGAGGTAGAGGAGGTGTCAGGGCGGACCTAACGGTAGATGGAGGTAGAGGAGGTGTCAGGGCGGACCTAACGGTAGATGGAGGTAGAGGAGGTGTCAGGGCGGACCTGAGGGTGGATGAGGCAGAGGAGGTGTCAGGGCGGACCTGAGGGTGGATGGAGGTAGAGGAGGTGTCAGGGCGGACCTGAGGGTGGATGGAGGCAGAGGAGGTGTCAGGGCGGACCTAACGGTAGATGGAGGTAGAGGAGGTGTCAGGGCGGACCTGAGGGTGGATGGAGGCAGGAGGAGGTGTCAGGGTCGGACCTAACGGTGGATGGAGGTAGAGGTGGGTGTCCGGGCGGACCTGAGGGTGGATGGAGGTAGAGGAGGTTGTCAATTGCGGACCTAACGGTAGATGGAGGTAGAGGAGCGGTGTCAGGGCGGACCTAAAGGTAAGATGGAGGTAGAGGAGGTGTCAGGGCAGACCTAACGGTTGGATGGAGGTAGAGGAGGTGTCAGGGCGGACCTGAGGGTGGATGGGGCAGAGAGGTGTCAGGGTGGACCTGAGGGGGGATGGAGGCAGAGAAGGTGTCAGGGGTGGACCTGATGGTTGATGGAGGCAGAGGAGGTGTCAGGGCGGACCTAAGGGTGGATGGAGGCAGAGGAGGTGTCAGGGTTGACCTGAGGGTGGATGGAGGCAGAGGAGGTGTCAGGGTGGACCTGAGGGTGGATGGAGGCAGAGGAGGTGTCAGGGTGGACCTGAGGTTGGATGGAGGCAGAGGAGGTGTCAGGGTGGACCTGAGGGTGGATGGAGGCAGAGGAGGTGTCAGGGCGGACCTGAGGGTGGATGGAGGCAGAGGAGGTGTCAGGGCGGACCTGAGGGTGGATGGAGGCAGAGGAGGTGTCAGGGCGGACCTGAGGGTGGATGGAGGCAGAGGAGGTGTCAGGGCGGACCTGAGGGTGGATGGAGGCAGAGGAGGTGTCAGGGCGGACCTGAGGGTGGATGGAGGCAGAGGAGGTGTCAGGGTGGACCTGAAGGTGGATGGAGGCAGAGGAGGTGTCAGGGTGGACCTGAGGGTGGATGGAGGCAGAGGAGGTGTCAGGGTGGACCTAAGGGTGGATGGAGGCAGAGGAGGTGTCAGTGTGGACCTGAGGGTGGATGGAGGCAGAGGAGGTGGTCAGGGTGGACCTGAGGGTGGATGGAGGCAGAGGAGGTGTCAGGGGCGGACTGAGGGTGGATGGGAGGCAGAGGAGGTGTCCAGGGGCGGACCTAACGGTAGATGGAGGTAGAGGGAGTGTCAGGGGCGGACCTGAGGGTGGATGGAGGCAGAGGAGGGTGTCAGGGCGAACCTAACGGTGGGAGTGGAGGCAGAGGAGGGGTGTCAGGGGCGACCTGAGGGTGGATGGAGGTAGAGGAGGTGTCAGGGCGGACCTAACGGGTAGATGGAGGTAGAGGAGGTGTCAGAGCGGACCTAACGGTAGATGGAGGTAGAGGAGGTGTCAGGGCGGACCTGAGGGTGGATGGAGGCAGAGGAGGTGTCAGGGCGGACCTGAGGGTGGATGGAGGCAGAGGAGGTGTCAGGGCGGACCTGACGGTGGATGGAGGTAGAGGAGGTTGTCAGGGCGGACCTAACGGTAGATGGGAGGTAGAGGAGGTGTCAGTGGCGGGACCTGAGGGTGGATGGAGGCACAGGAGGTGTCAGGGCGGACCTAACGTTAGATGGAGGTAGAGTAAGGTGTCAGGGCGGACCTGAGGGGTGGATGGAGGCAGAGGAGGTGTCAGGGCGGACCTAACGGTGGATGGAGGTAGAGGGAGGTGTCCAGGGCGGACCTGAGGGTGGATGGAGTAGAGGAGGTGTCAGGGCGGACCTAACGGTAGATGGAGGTAGAGGAGGTGTCAGGGCGGACCTAACGGTAGATGGAGGTAGAGGAGGTGTCAGGGCGGACCTGAGGGTGGATGGAGGCAGAGGAGGTGTCAGGGCGGACCTGAGGGTGGATGGAGGCAGAGAAGGTGTCAGGGCGGACCTGAGGGTGGATGGAGGCAGAGGAGGTGTCAGGGCGGACCTAACGGTAGATGGAGGTAGAGGAGGTGTCAGGGCGGACCTGAGGGTGGATGGAGGCAGAGGAGGTGTCAGGGCGGACCTAACGGTGGATGGAGGTAGAGGTGGTGTCAGGGCGGACCTGAGGGTGGATGGAGGTAGAGGAGGTGTCAGGGCGGACCTAACGGTAGATGGAGGTAGAGGAGGTGTCAGGGCAGACCTAACGGTGGATGGAGGTAGAGGAGGTGTCAGGGCGGACCTGAGGGTGGATGGAGGTAGAGGAGGTGTCAGGGTGGACCTGATGGTTGATGGAGGCAGAGGAGGTGTCAGGGCGGACCTAAGGGTGGATGGAGGCAGAGGAGGTGTCAGGGTTGACCTGAGGGTGGATGGAGGCAGAGGAGGTGTCAGGGTGGACCTGAGGGTGGATGGAGGCAGAGGAGGTGTCAGGGTGGACCTGAGGTTGGATGGAGGCAGAGGAGGTGTCAGGGTGGACCTGAGGGTTGATGGAGGCAGAGGAGGTGTCAGGGCGGACCTAACGGTGGATGGAGGTAGAGGAGGTGTCAGGGCGGACCTGAGGGTGGATGGAGGCAGAGGAGGTGTCAGGGCGGACCTGAGGGTGGATGGAGGCAGAGGAGGTGTCAGGGCGGACCTGAGGGTGGATGGAGGCAGAGGAGGTGTCAGGGCGGACCTGAGGGTGGATGGAGGCAGAGGAGGTGTCAGGGTGGACCTAAGGGTGGATGGAGGCAGAGGAGGTGTCAGGGTGGACCTGAGGGTGGATGGAGGCAGAGGAGGTGTCAGGGTGGACCTGAGGGTGGATGGAGGCAGAGGAGTTGTCAGGGTGGACCTGAGGGTGGATGGAGGCAGAGGAGGTGTCAGGGTGGACCTGAGGGTGGATGGAGGCAGAGGAGGTGTCAGGGTGGACCTGAGGGTTGATGGAGGCAGAGGAGGTGTCAGGGCGGACCTAACGGTGGATGGAGGTAGAGGAGGTGTCAGGGCGGACCTGAGGGTGGATGGAGGCAGAGGAGGTGTCAGGGCGGACCTAAGGGTGGATGGAGGCAGAGGAGGTGTCAGGGCGGACCTAAGGGTGGATGGAGGCAGAGGAGGTGTCAGGGCGGACCTGAGGGTGGATGGAGGCAGAGGAGGTGTCAAGGTGGACCTGAGGGTGGATGGAGGCAGAGGAGGTGTCAAGGTGGACCTGAGGGTGGATGGAGGCAGAGGAGGTGTCAAGGTGGACCTAAGGGTGGATGGAGGCAGAGGAGGTGTCAAAGTGGACCTAAGGGTGGATGGAGGCAGAGGAGGTGTAGGCTTGATTGGATTACTGATCCAACTATCATCATCATCTTCATCCTCGCTGGACAAAATCACTCTCCCAGACCTGTGAAATATACAAGCAAAATCAGATAATTCATTTAATACAGTTCAGTGAATTAAAGTATTTTAAAAACAGTTGGGTAAAGAATATACAACAGAATATATTTTGTAAAACAGGTGACAAATTTGTGCATAAAATTATATAATGTAGACATCAGTGTTTCCATAGACTGTCAGTGTGTGTGTGTGTGGGGGGGGGGAGATGACACTAACATGCATTCATAATCCAAATAGCCTTACTTCTTTTTGCCCCTCCCCCTTCCCATGTTCTCTGCAGAATCAGACTCTGATGATACATCTGTGTTCTGTTCAGATTCAACTCATTTTATTCGGGCTATCTCTACCTTTTTTCTGTCAGAGACAGAAAAAAGACTTACAATTACTTTCATTCCAGAGAACAAATTTTAACCAAATCAATGGTGGGCTCAACATGTCAGAGCATATCATACATTAAAACAGATGGTTACACTACCTGCTTTTCTCTTGACAGTCAACTTTGTACGTTGCCCAGTCGTGGTGGGGGTCCTGTTGCTCTATGACCGCCTTTGCAATGTTAACCTTTGCTGATGGCCAGTGACATACATCCTCCTCAGGCCCGATAAACTATTTGGTTGGAATCACTGCCAATCCTCCACCATTTATAAAGTCTACTATTGAAAAAGGCAACATGCTTAAAGGGAAAAAATACACATAAATAGAAATTCATACATGCATAACAATCAATAAAAAAACAAACAAAACCAAAAAGAAATTGGTAGCACGCTAACTTTCAATCAAATACCAACCGCCAAAAAAATATATTGCGGTCGTGGTCACCTAAAGCTGTGGCTTTTTTTTTTGCTGTTCAGGGTTTCCCGCAGCGGCCGCCTCGCCAACATTCCAAAAAATAAAAAATGAAATAAAAATAACTCCATATTTTTGCATGTTTATTTGACGTTAACACACATTTTTTTGTTGTTGCTTTTGTGCGTGCATATAGTGAATGGCAGGGAAAAAACACATGGATAAGCCGCCCCCCCCCCCCCCGGTACGCACAAAACTTGTTGTCTCCCCACCACCACCACCCCCCCCCCAACTCACCGCCTCACCTAAGCAAATTCCTGCGGGAAACACTGCTGTTGTTGTTGTTACTCTCAAACCTGTAGTATTCTCGAAACGATGTGAAAGTTAACTAGACCTAGCTAGTTCCTGCCCTCTTTAAGCCGGGCGTACACTGTACGAGTTTTTCAGTCGTGGTACTTATATACATCTCAAACTGTGCGACGGAACTGCGGGGTTTAAAAAGTTCACCGCTCACGATCTGTGCGGCGCGACGCTCAGACGAGACCGGACTGCTCACACTGTACGTCGTGTCCCCTCTGGGACCGCTCGCTCTGGTGGCAGAGGCAGGCGAGCGACGGTAGGTGACAGTGACCCAGAGCAGGGGTTCGAGCCCAGCTCTGGCGAGGCCCGCAGGAGGCACCGGGCGTCGGGGGAACGGAGGGGAGAGAGAGGAGAGACGAGACGCATTGGCGGCCGCGCGGCACGGCAGGTCGCCTGGCCCGCACCCAACCCCCCCCCCCCCCAGCAAGCGGAGGAGTGCCGAAACAGGCGGCCAGCGCGTTGCGGACCGCGGAGGAGTGTCGAAACAGGCGGCCAGCGCGTTGCGCGGACCGGACGGCTCGCCTTCCCCAACACCGGCCGGCTTGCCCTCCCCAACACCGGCCGGAGGTTGCTTCAGGGACGCCCGCTTCCCTCCCTCCGCTGGCGGGGACGGAGAGGAGGGGAGGGCGCCCCCTCGTAGCTCTGCTTGAACAGCAGGATGCGCTCACGAAAACCTCACGACAGCCGACTGAATTTCAAACATGTTTGATTTTCACCGATCGTCCGATTCCTGATCGGTAGGTAGTCGTGAGAAGCCAGTCCCCCCTCCTCCCCCCCTCTACGATCAAGCTGAAATTCGGCCCGATTCAAAAAATGCTCGCACGACTGAAGAATCGGCCCGAAAAGGGGAAAAACACGTACAGTGTACGCCCGGCTTTACTAGTTACTTTCCGAAAAACAGTATTTATTAAATGTAGAGGCACATTCTTACCTGCATGTTGTCCTAAAGACACTGTCTTCGCCGCAACGATAAAAATAACACGTCTTCCCAATGGCGCCAAACCACGGGGTTATAGGCATAGACATAATAATCTGCTATGTGCACAAGATGGCGCCCGCTAACTTCCGGCTAAGCGTGGCGATGGCATCCGCTTCCGGTTGAAATAGAACCGTTTTTGTCAGGGAGACTACTTGCTAAAATGTCTGCTTTGACAGATGCTTGACCTGGTTTAGTTCTGTTTCAGACCATTTTCATCCTTGTTTGTTAGCTTGGGTGACAAAGCTAACAAACAAGGATGAAAATGGTCTGAAACAGAATAATTTCACAACTAATTAGTTGTGAAATTATTAAAATGTGAACATAATGAATGTTCCCCCGTGTCGTGTTCACTGCCCCCTAGTGACTGAATTGTGAATTGTGGTCATTTGTAAAGTTTACTATTTGTAAAGTACTTTATAAAACCAATACTTATTAATTACTGATTACATTAAAACACTGTTTTGGGGAAATTTGTATTAATAAACAAACTGGAATACTCAAATAACGAACTGTAATTGTGCTGTTTAAATTCGTTTGTCTTACATTTGCAAGATACCTTAGCAAAACATGGGTTTTTAAAAAGATCTTAAAAGCTACTTATTTAGCCCATCTACTGACCATGGGTTTCCCACATGGGTCCCAACAACAGAGCCCACTCTGAGCCCATGCCCAGCTGAAGCCCATCTAGCCCAAGTGAGGCCCATATGGGCCCCACCTGGACGTGTTTGCTGGGCTTCGCCTCACGTCCGCCTGCTCCTGCCATCAAACGTATGCTCCGTCACACTCCTTCAGGCTGGCACTGTAGTTACTGTCAGTTATCCCAAAGCCTAAGAGCAAGTTGAGAGGTAAGCAACATTTTCAGTCCTAGCCTCCTAGCCTCCTTCTCTTTCCTGGTGTCTGGACTTAGGCTTTTTGGGGCCATTCCAACCCTGCTGGAGGAGGAATGAACTGCAGTGTTGCCCAAACCATTTTTTAGGATGGGACAAGGTCAGTCGCCATGATTGTCAAGGTGGATTATACCATCAATATCCCTGGCTTTGAAGTAGCTTGTGGTTTTTGTGTTTTATCGTCCACTAATTGTTATCGAGGTTAACTGCTCATTATATCGCTATACTGATTGTTTTCTGTTGTTTTATTCTGTGTTTTACTCTGCTGCATGTTCTGTAAATGAAATGTAACTAAATCATCCAACAATCCATATTACGTGGCAAAAGAACATGCTAAAAAAATGAAATCTATCCATTCCATCCATCCATTTTCCGAACCGCTTTATCCCTCATGGGGTCGCGGGGGGTGCTGGTGCCTATCTCCCTCGTTCACTGGGCGAGAGGCGGGGTACACCCTGGACAGGTCGCCAGTCTGTCGCAGGGCAACACAGAGACAAACAGGACAAACAATCATTCACACACACACTCCCACCTAAGTACAATTTGGAGAAGCCAATTAACCTAACAGTCATGTTTTTGGTCTGTGGGAGGAAGCCGGAGTACCCGGAGAGAACCCACGCATGCACAGGGAGAACATGCAAACTCCATGCAGAAAGACCCAGGGGTGTACTCGAACCCAGGACCTTCTTGCTGCAAGGCAACAGCGCTACCCACTGTGCAGCTAAAATGTGCCTCAGTTCAGGCTGAGATCAAAATATTTTTTAATGTGCATAATATGTTTCAATGTTTCCTGCAGATGTTCAGCAGAAGCTGATTGTTGAAGAAGCCTCTTTAGACCACAGACCTCCTGCTGACCTGCATGACCCAAAGCCCCCCCACATAAAGGAGGAACAGGAAGGAGTCTACATCAGTCTGCCAGGAGAGCAGCTCAGTGGGAAGGAGGTGATTAATGCCATCAGGTTTCCAGTCTCTGCTCCTCCCATAAAGAGTCTGAATGATGAACAGTCTCTGCTGCTCTCACAGCTTTATCCAGACCAGATTAAAGGCAGAGAGCTTCCAGAAGTGAATGATGGAGAAGAATCCTTCAGGATACAAGATCATGGAGATGTTTCCACTTCTTCAGAGGCTGAAGACACTGAGAAGGATGAAGAGGACAGTGATGTAGAGCACCCTCTGTCTGAGCTGGAACAATTGTCAGACTCTGGATATAAGAAATGTTCTACAACGAAGAAACATGTGGAATCATCTAGGAAAGTCCAGATAGGAGGGAAGCTTAGCTGCGAAGACTGTGGCAAAAATTTTATTAAAAAATACGCTTTAAACACACACATGAGAATCCACACAGGAGAGAAGCCTTTCTGTTGCGATCTATGTGAACAAAGATTTAGTCAAAAATCTAATTTAAACATACACATGAGAATCCATACAGGAGAGAAGCCTTTCTGTTGTGATCTATGTGGACAAAGATTTAGCCAAAAATCTAAATTAAACACACACATGACACTCCATACAGGAGAGAAGCCTTTCTGTTGCAATCTGTGTGTACAAAGATTTATCGATAAATCAGGTTTAAGTAGACACATGAGAATCCATACAGGAGAGAAGCCTTTCTGCTGTGATATATGTGGACAGAGATTTAGCCGAAACTCAACTTTAACCACACACATGAGAATCCACACAGGACAGAAGCCTTTCTGTTGTGATCTATGTGGACAAAGATTTAGTCAAACATCTATTTTAAAAGCACACACAAGAATCCACACAGGACAGAAGCCTTTCTGTTGTGAGCTATGTGGACAAAGATTTAGCCAAAAATCAGCTTTAAAAACACACATGAGAATCCACACAGGACAGAAGCCTTTCTGTTGTGATCTATGTGGACTAAAATTTAGCCACAAATCAGCTTTAAACACACACATTAGAATCCATACAGGACAGAAGCCGTTCTGTTGTGATCTATGTGGACAAAGATTTATCTATAAATCGGATTTAAACAGACACATGAGAATCCACACAGGAGAGAAGCCTTTCTGTTGTGAGCTATGTGGACAAAGATTTAGCCAAAAATCAGCTTTAAAAACACACATGAGAATCCACACAGGACAGAAGCCTTTCTGTTGTGATCTATGTGGACAAAGATTTAGCCACAAATCAGCTTTAAACACACACATTAGAATCCATACAGGACAGAAGCCGTTCTGTTGTGATCTATGTGGACAAAGATTTATCTATAAATCGGATTTAAACAGACACATGAGAATCCACACAGGAGAGAAGCCATTCTGTTGTGATCTGTGTGAACAAAAATTTAGCCAAAAATCAAATTTAAACACGCACCTGGCAATCCACACAGGAGAGAAGCCTTTCTGTTGCGATCTGTGTGGAAAAAGATTTAGCAACAAATCCAACTTAAACAAACACATGACAACACACACAGGAGGGAAAATTACTCTGCTATGAATATTTACTCAAACTGCACAGTTGTTGTTTAGTGAGAGATTTTTGTTGTCATTAAAGGCAACAAACATCTCCAGCATTTCAATGGGCGAGAGGCGGTGTACACCCTGGACAGTAACAATGTAACAATGAAATCAAGCCCCTGTCAGGGTGCAGTGATGCCTACTGCACCCTGGACATTTTTCCGGCACCTTCCTCCTCCCATACAGTCCAGTTCCTCACTCCACCACTGATTCCTGCCACCTGCTGCTACTAATTAAACCGGGCTCTTTCCACCTGCCAACCTCCCTACATAAGCTTACCTCAGTCTGCCATTACCCGTTGGATTGTCTGCTAACAACCGCTCTGGAGCACCTCTAGTATCCCTCCTTCCTGCTGCTCCCCTGCCCGCACCAGCCTTCGTCCCTCATTGCCCTCCTCGCAGTCTTCTTCTCCTCACCTCAGCCTCACTCACCCTCCTCCTGCCTGCCTGTGACTCTCCCTGCTGTGCTGCTGGCTCTTCCCCGACCCCAGCGCTCTCCCGCTTTCTCAGGAGGCTTCCTGGCTCCCAGCGTCTGCCTGGCTCCACAGCGCAGCACCCGCAGTCCTCCAGTTACCTCCGGTCCGCCTGCTCCTGCCATCTCCATCATCCCTTCCCAGCCTGGTAAAGACTGTCGCTCACATCCTCCACTACTCATCAGTTTTCTAGAAAAGCTCTTAAACAAGGCTCTGTGTTTGGGTTCATCAGAATGTTTGCTGACAGTTTCCGATTCGATTTAAGTTCCCAAGTTCAATTTTTTTTTACATTTTTAATAAAACGAATAGCTCATATAACCAACATGTTTCTTTTGTTTGAACATCTGCGTTTTTATCCTTGTTTATAACTGTAATTTTTCAGTAAGATCGCTGTAATTACAATTTTTACTTTTTTACACCTATGTCATTGTGTATCATAAATCCTTTTATGATCAAACGGTATTTTAATCACTTGAACATGTATGTCTTCATATCAATCTCAACCTGTTCTATAAATAAAGCAAAACTTATATTCAGACGCTGGTGAAGATTGTCAGTCATCCAGGTCATGATCATTCCAAAAAAATTAAAAAACAAAACTGGACTTTTTTTTCCAAAGTTTGAAGACGTTTTTCTTCCCATCCAGAAAGCTTTCTCAATTTCAAATGTCTGGAGTTGTGTGGAGGTCCAAGCTTTATATTATTGCACAACAAAGGCCCTTTTATGGCTTAGATAATAATAATAATACATTTTATTTGTAATGCACTTTACATTTAAGAAAAATTTCAAAGTGCTACAGGTAAAATCATCATAGAAGGGTAAAATCAAATATTTAAAACTAAGCATCGCTTTAAAACACATATGAATAAAATCAATAGCATAATTGTAAAATGTTAAGTCATATGTCCGGCTAAAAATAAATGTTTTTAATCCTTTTTTAAAAGTCTGAATAGTCTGTGGTTCCCTCAGATGATCAGGTAGGCCATTCCAGGTCCGAGGAGCGGCAGAGCAGAAGGCACGGTCACCCATGGTGCTTAGCTTAGTCTTGGGGAGGAGGAGGTGGTTTAAGTCTTGAGCGGCGGGATCGTGTTGTAGTGAGAGGGGTGAGCAGTTCCTTCAGGTATAGTGGGGCATTTCCATAGATGCACTGGTGGGTGAGAATTGAGATCTTGTATTCAATCCTTGCAGAAACAGGAAGCCAGTGAAGGGAGTGGAGAATGGGTGTGATGTGGTCATACTTTCGGACTCTCATCAGGATCCTTGCAGCACTGTTTTGAATATATTGTAGTTTCTGCAAACTCTTGTTAGGCATCCCGATGAGAAGTGCATTACGGTAGTCCAGCCTGGAGGAGACAAAGGCATGGACCAGTTTTTCTGCATCAGCCAAGGTGAGTGTAGAACGGAGTTTTGAAATATTTTTTAGATGATAGAAGGAGATTTTGCAGAGTTGTTTGATATGGGGTTCAAAGGTTAGTTGTGGATCAAATCTTACACCTAGATTGGTGACTGTTGTGGTGAGGGGAATGTCCTGGCCAGAGATGGTTATACCAGTAATGGAGGATGACTGGACTTGGTGTGATGTGCCAACAAGGATTGCCTCGGTTTTGGAGCTGTTCAACTGGAGAAAATTGTGTTTCATTCACATCTTTATCTCCTCCAGGCAGGCAGTGAGTTTTGAAGATGATGATGCTGTGGTTGAAGCTGCAGTAGGATGAGATTTTATGTACAGTTGTGTATCATCAGCGTACAAGTGAAATGAGACTCCATGATGGCTGATAACATGCAAATTAAACCAAAACTGGTCCCCCTTAGTAATGGGGAGTCGTTAGGGTCATTATTGGGCTTACAGGAGTGATCTTGTGCTCATTGTATGGAGGTGAGCATTGAGGTGAAGTTTGGTAGGAATCAACCCTGTTGCTGTGTTATAAGTTTTAGAGAGTTGGAACCTAAGGCCTCCTCCTCTGTTTAAGGTTGTTTTTTCTCTCTTAACGTAGATGCCGTCCTTCACACCCCTTTCAAACCATATGTCTTCTTTGTCCAAAATTTTAACATGTTTGTCCTCAAAGAGTGTCCTTTGTCCTTAAG
This sequence comes from Fundulus heteroclitus, assembly GCF_011125445.2. Taxonomy (NCBI): domain Eukaryota; kingdom Metazoa; phylum Chordata; class Actinopteri; order Cyprinodontiformes; family Fundulidae; genus Fundulus; species Fundulus heteroclitus. The sequence continues at coordinate 44,230 of NW_023396659.1, forward strand.
GTATAGGTGGACAGCAGAGTCTGCACAGAGAAGACAAAATATTTATACCATGCTGGTCAGTTCAAGGATGCCAAAGTTCTTCACAACAAAGCAGTGAGCAGGAGAGGTAGAGAACAGGAGCTCTTTTGAAAACATTCAAACATTGTTCAACAACCTAGGAATCCTAAAAAAAGTAAACCTTACATGTGATTATTTGCAATTTTTTAAACTGAGGATTAAGGACTTTGATTAAGAAGTTCTTGGATGAACTCGTCTCTGCGTACCTATTTGTCTGGGCCTCTGTAATCTGATCTATAAGTTCTGAGTGCCTGGTCAGGAAAGGTTAAGGTTCTCTGAAGCTTTCTGTTTTCAGCACCCCTGAAACCCCAAAACCCTTTACAGTCAGTGTTAGGTGTCAGGTAACCTGTGGGACCACCTCGTCGTCTCTCTGGGTCCAGCCTGGTTCCACCAGCTCTGACAAGTTTACAACAGGGCCAACCCACAGCAGCTTGTCTCTGGGTGCTGTACCAACCCCCCCCCCCCCCCCCCCCCCCCCCCCCCCCGTGTGGAACGTTTCTCGGTCTAAGTATCTCACCTTATATCCCGTCCAAGATGTTTTTTACACAACAGGAGTTCCAATGTTGGGTGTCTTTGCTGCTTTGATGTTCCTCAGAGAAAACCTTCATTCATTGAAATCACCTTCAAGCTGTTAACCTTTTATCATCACAGCCCCCCAACCATCCTGACCAAATCCAAAATGTCCCCATAATTTAATCTAATTAAATTAATCTTACTTCTTTACTGTATGTAAGACGATAACCATTAATTATCCTGATCTAAAAGCCTTCTAGGTTAACAGTTAGCTAAACTCAGTTTTATGTGTTTTTCCCTCAGGGTGTTTTAATAACTGGTTAAAAGGACTATTGAGTTATTTGTGTTCTGGTCGAGAGATATTAAATCTCCATAAATATTGTAACAATTGTACACCAATTGTACAACAATTGATGCTTTAATCCCAAATTTACCTATGTTAGTTAGTAGAATGTGTCGTTATGCTAGTTTTGCAGCCTTATCCATTACTTTAAGATGTTCTCTAAATGCATTGTTCGCAATTTCCTTCGCATCAGCAGGTATTTTGAAGGTTCGGGTTACTCGGCCCGATGTTGTCAGGTTCTGAGGACAGCACCAATGTTCCTCCTAATTCTTCATGTCTCTGAGTAAACACACAAACTCCCTGAGTATTCACCTGACCTCTGTAAGCAACATCACATGTTCACACTGAGGCTACATTACACCTGTCCAACACCTGAGATTATAACAAGTTACATGGTTTACTAAAAGAGTCAATTTACAGCAATAATCTCTTTTAGATTACCTAGTTTAGAAACAATTAATTTAGTCCGATTACATGAAAAGGACAACAGTAGACTCTCACTATTGGACTGTAATGTAGCCATGGGGAATGGTGAAAGCATTTCTGCTGGAATGTCAGTCCTTTTTGTGATACTTTGTGTTTCTATACACTTAGGATGTGGTTGGTATGGCTTTGTCCAGTGATTAAGATCTGAACTAAAGCATGCTGGATCCCTTCCCTTCCATTGCTGGCAGTAAGGTCATCATGGTCTGCTCCATCCTCCTTCCCTGTGTCGGATCTATACACAAGGAAACATTTGTGACTCCATGTCCCAGCAGGCTTTGCACCTGCCTTTCTCTTCTGTGCACAGGCTCCAGCAGTCTTAGCTCCTCCCACGCAGTATAAAGACAGTGGAGCTCAAACCATGCTCTTCTTTAGCCGCTGATTTCTGAGAGCACATTCTGACTGCTTTTGAGACACTTACTGGCAAATCCTCCTCCCCCACCTCACTGGAAGCCATCAATGCACGGTCTTGCAGTCTTTGGCTCTATAATTACTGCCAACACAACATGGATACCAGATTGAATGCTCCTGTAAGAATGCTAACATCTGATCAAGATGTCTTTCTCTGGACCCGGGACATTCTGACAGTGGGTGAGGTTTGTTTTGTGTCAGACATTGTTTGTCCGGCTCTTTCTCCACAGGTTGGTGAGGTGTCCTGATTGCAGCAGTATAATCAGTTACATTTATTTTAGTCTTCCTCAAATTGTTGCCAGACACAAAATTAGTCTCTTTTGGTCAGCAAACAACTTCTTTGACTTTTGTTTCTGCTGTGATATGCTCCGTCAACTGTGACGTCTTACAGAACTTGTAATGTGTAGCCTGCTGCATGTTTTCATTACTTTGCTTGTCCGTTTGGCTAACTTTTGATAAATAATAAAATTATGTCAAGAAATTACTTCTCTGTTAATTTTGAGGTCCTTCTACTAAGGTGACAGATTCTTTTATTTCTAATAAGACCTCTAATAACCCTAACCCTAGTTCAAAGGTAAACTTAAATGTTTCCTTTTTCGGAAATCCCGGATCAGAACCACAGTTTCAGGAACTCCGCCAAGAATGTGACGCATCGTCTATGGACCAATAGCGTGCAGCTTTTCACGCATGCGGACTGGCGTCCAGGTGACATGTGTGACTAGTGTGATGTAAATGTTTGCCCAGCGGGAAGCTGAGAGTAAAAGCGGCGCAGAGAACAGTCGGTACCAGCGGGCCGTCTCCTCCTGGACCAGCAGCGTCTCCTGCAGAACCTTCTCCGCTTCCTGGCTGCTTTCTCTGATGGCGCGCCGCAGCTCTTTGACCCGTTCCTAGGACACAGAAGCCTGTCTTCACAAACCCTTTTCAGGCCGAGGAACCAGTCAAGCTGCCATCTTATGCCAACAGGCCAACTTACAGGCGTGTCTTCCTGGGCGAGGATCGGATAATCAGCAGCTGCTGCCATGCTTCTCTCCTCGGGGCTTAAGTCTCCAGAAAGCAGCTTCTACTTCTTCTCTTTTTTTTTATGGCGGCTGGCAAACAATTTATAGGTGCATTACCGCCACCTTCCAGATTGGAGTATGGATCAAACATTAATCTATTATATTCTCCCCATAATGCTCTTCTTAGAAAACTAAAAATACTGCTAAAAGCCTCATCCCCAGACGATCTGTGAAATAATTCCGTTATATCTAATTTATTTTTATTCCTGCCTAAATCTCTACGTAACATCTCTCTTTCCTGAGCATATTTATTACATTCTATAAAAAAATGTTGTACTGTTTCTAATTTTCCACAACAACAACACCCTGTACTGTGTTTATTAATTATGTTAAGAGTTCTAATTAATCCTGTGTGTCCGAATCTTATTCTAGATATAAGGAGCTACAAATGCTTCTGTTTCATATCGTTGATGTTTTTATCTCCGTTCCTCAGCACAGATTGCCGCTCACAGTGGCTTCTTTAGCCGTATTTGTTGTAGGTTTTAACGCTCTTCCCGCCATTTCTTCTGTTTGCATTTGCTTCCAGATGGGATCTGCATACTGCCAGCTGTCTGTGCAAACAACTGCTCAATAACATTACAGCTCATTATAGCATAGCGTTTAGCCTTGTGCTGTCCAGAGAGCATTTGTGTCAACATATTAGAGTTATATTAAGAGTTGAATCAGGAGGAGAGGAGGCAGTGATAGCTGTGTGTTTGGATTAAATGATCAGTTCTGGAGTCTGAGCTGCTCTAATGATGGTTAATGTATCAGGCACAATAACGGGAGAACCTCCGTCTGTAACAGAGCAGCGGTGTATGTGGACTGTCCTGCTGGCATTCTGTCCTTCTAGAGCGTCTCCTCTCACTGATCCACCTCCACACCTTCAACACCACATTCACTGGACCTCTTTATTCTGGATTCTGGATCAGTTCTGGTTCCTCTGTGGTTCTGTGGTCAGTCTAGAGATTCTCCTCCTGCCAGAAAAACTCTCTCACAGTGGAACAGATAGTTGAGTCTCTACACGTCTGTCTCTTTCTCTCATTCAGTCGGTTTCTTTCTGAAACTCTTGGCAAGGATTCCTTGTGAACTTTGACCTTTTTCAGTCCTTTAAAGATGGAATGTGTGATTATTCCAGGTTCCAAATGTTATGTTCTGGTTACAGTTTATCCTTCAATGTGCTTCCAATGCTACAGCAAGGCTGCTAGTCTGTTCTCTGCATCTCTTCTAGTAAAATATTTGACCCTAAAAAGAAGTTTCAAGATTTCTTTCTACAATATTTCCTGTCATTCTTCTCTTTGTGTCTCTAATGTAGTTTTCCTTCTCTGGTCGGCACAGTTGTGTCTGTTAGTCCCAGATAAACAGCCTTCCTCCTCAGGATCTGTGGGCTGTGAAGCTCAGGGTTTCTGGAGCTGTGATGAAAAATGAAGACGTGAGTGTTTTAACTGCTGAGCTCGTTGTTCAGTTCCTCACTGTTAGTATCTGCAACATTTTAATGACCCAGATCAGTTCACAATATGACTTCTGATGAGACGGTTCCTGAAAGAAGAAACATTACACACACGTTGGCAGCAGCAGCAACGCTCTGATGGACACATAGAGAAAAGGACCGCTGACTATACGGACCATCAGTAGTGTTCTCCCACAGCCAGTCAACCTGGTCACTTTGGGAATCTGCTCCATTCAGCTGGGACAACCTCCCTGATAAGGCAGTCCAGACAGCAAGCCTCTGATTGTCCATCAGGCTGACAAACCTCATCACTTCTCTATAGCTAGATTACAGCTGCATCCATCATCCATCCAGGTAATGTGACTGAACCCAACTTCTTCTGTCTGTTTATTGCTCCTACTCTACAGCTGGCCTGGACTAACTGCCACCCCATGATTAATTATGATATAACCCATACAGGCCACGGTAAATTAAACTGACTAGCTGACAGGTCTCAGTTCAGTTGTGCAATAAACTAAATACAATTAATTTGGCTGCTTTGGCACACTGGCTGCTATTTTATTTTTTCTCTCATTTGGTGCTCACCAACACAATTCACTCATAAAGTTCATAAAGTGAAATGTTTGTTTAATGTGAAATAAAGACAACCTAAAGTTCCCAAAGATATTATTGCTTCTATTTTTGATGCCTACTTAGCAGTCCTTTAATTCCTATATGTGCTGGTATCCAGACAAAGGCAACAATAATACCCTGTTTTTTATTTTTCTGTTCCACTATCCTTCCAAAACTTCCCGTTTGTCTCCTCTCCCTTTCCCCATCTTGACTATGACCCAGTAATTTAATAGAAATTGTGTTCTCCTTATTTCTAATGGCATTTCTCCAGTTTCAAGTTTCAATGCAAGATTATAAGTTATTTTAAATGCTCCTGTAATTATTCTTAAAGCTTACACTCTTTTGTCTTTTTAAGGGATGTACTTGCAGACTGTCCTATTCTCCGTGTGACCAGAGAGTCTTTGTTTAATGAATCCTTTAAAAAGCAGCTGAACACACTTTTATTTAGACAAACGTTTAGTTAAATTTATGTATTTTTGATGCTTTCCTTGTAAGCTGTTCTTGTGATGTTACTGTTTGGTAACTTTACACTGTAATAAATTCACTTCCTGATTTTCTTTCTTTTAAAATATAAAAAACGTTTACTTACTTTGTGTTTTCACTTGCTCTCGATATCAATCTATGACTTTTAATCTGTAAAAGGAGCTAAAATAGGGTTTGACGTTACCTTAATTCAGCTAACAAAGTTAGCAAACACATGTTGAGAACATAATCTCAATTAAGTAACTTTACATAAGATAATGGTCGTCTTCATTCAATTCCTGTTCAATAAAAGTTGTACTTACTGAATAAACTTGACCAATTTAACTGTAATATCGTCAGAACTGAACTTAAACATTTCTTTCAGGGTAAATGTGATAAATTATTAGGTTAATGTAATAATCTGTATTGTCATTGCAACATACATCCCAATGAAATTTGTTCCCTGCATTTAACCCATCCCCTTGGGGAGCAGTGGGCTGCCCCTGTGCAGCACCTGGGGAGTAATCGGGGGTTAAGGGATGCAAGTACAACGCTCTAACCACTAGACCATCACTCCACCAAGTTTCCTTGGTAGGTCAGCAGGTAGAGAATCTACCTGGCAGTTCCAATGATCCAGAGTTTAAATTCTGATGTAGTACTGAATTTTGTATTTGTATTTTTTGGTATTCTTTCTGATCCATTGTATATATGAAGATTCACTGTATATAACTGAATGCACCTTCCCTACTCTGCACCAGCGCCATAGAGATTGAAAAGAGTTGCGACACTCTTTGATGTCACCGCCAGGGCAGTCACGTGGTTCATGTAGACCGCTATAGTTCCAAAACATACGCTGGCTGTCATGTTCTTCTATGGGACAGACAGCAGCGATTGCATTATTTAACGGTAAATACATATATAAACATACACCCTACTACTTTTTCAGCTGTTATTGCATGATTACATATTTGTTAATGTCATTTTTCCATTTTGAGAGGCAGGGTGACAACAAAAAGCTGTATATTACTTAGATACGTTTTACATTTTTGGAGGGAAAAGCTTATGTTCATGTTCGTATGGACAGGAGTACAGGCTAGAACGGCTCTAACTTAAGTTTTCTTTTCCATATCATTCATGTGATGACAGATGTTTCATGATTTTCATTTTATGGCGACTGGGCTGTATTATTGATTACTGTGATTTTGCTTATAAATTCCCATTCAGCCATTAGGTTACCTTTGTGGTAGCGTTAGGTCTGCCGTGGTCCATTCAGCATTCGCCTAGCAGCTAGCTCACTTCTGATAAGTGGTCACCCCCAGACCACAACGTGAAACATGATCATGTTAAGACTAAGAATATAATTTTAAGATTAAGCCATTCACATATTATCAAAAGCATTATGCTTATATGTTTGGGTCTATAGGTAAGTGCAGAGCTATTAAGATTTTTCTCTACGTCTCTGGGTTAATGCACAGAGTAAGAGTAAGGTTAGCTGCAGAGAGAGTGATAGAGAACAGTGACAGGCAACACTCCCATTGGACTCCGTTGTTGCTTTTTGCTTTTTTGAGGAAGAACAGTCCATTCAGCATTTACACCCACTTTTTCTGATGAGGCACAAGTTGGCCACACAACAATGATAATTTTAATACTAAGCCATGCACAAAGAATCAAATATATTAAAGAATAACAACTCATTAAGCTTGGATGAATGAATAAAATATTGTTTAATAAAAAATACTGAGTGAGACAACAAGATGTGTGTGTGTGTAAATGTATGTATCTAACTGGAAAAACAAGAACAAAGTGAAGGAACAGGGAGGAATATTATAAATACATTTAAAAAAAAATCCTCCACATACATCAGGCTTCAGAGTGCATCAGGGCTGAAGGGAAGGACAACATTAATAATAAAGGTATAAGCTGGCATAAGATAAAAATTAACAACGTGGAACAAAAAAAATGGGAACAAGCATGAATAATATCAACAAACATACGTACAGTATGTGTGAACAAGAACAACAAATGTGTAAACAGGCGTTAAGAACAGGTATCGTAACCATTTTTTTTTGGGGGGGGGGGCTCCACTGAAACCTGTGATGGCCACAACAACGATACTGCTGGTCCAGCAAGATCTGTTGAGACAGGGGCACAAATATGTTCATTAAGCCAGTTCATTCAGGACTGCCTAGAAAAATACTTTCTCTTGCATACATCAGACTCAAAGCTTATTATGGCTTATGATAATTTTTTGTGTGGAATAATTTGTATTCCTACATGCAATACAACTAAACAGCCCTTTCAAGGGTGTGATTAAACAAACCTTATTTCTACTAGCATCAGATACACAGTACTCAGCTGACTGGCTAACACCGCCAGGTTCAGCAGATACAACCTAAAAAAAAACGTCCTAGTCAACCTTAATGATCCTAGTAATCTAACATCAATAATTTACTTAATAAAAGATGTCAGAGATTCACTAATGAACTGTGTAATTTCTGGTGTAGCGATACCTTCTTCACAGCTGGCAAAATGGAGATAAAAGTAGCAGGCAATGACTGAAAATCGGTTGTCTACCAAGTTAAGAATATATTTATAAATTGCACTGTGCACGTACAAATAAATATAAGCATATGCACCATAAAGGGCCTATTAATATAATATACAGAGTTGACAATTTAAAAGAGGTAGCTATTTAATCAACTTAGGCCTGGATATAACGTTACCTTCACAGAAGGCAAGTCAAGCTAACAAACTAGCAGGCAATCGGTCGTCTACCAAGATAAAAAAAAAATTCTATATATATATATATATATATATATATATATATATATATATATATATATATATATATATATAAATATATAATTACACTGTGTACATACAACAAATGATCAGTATATGCACCATAAAGGGCCTATTTATATAATATACAGAGTTGATAATTCAAAAGAGGTAGCTATTTAATCAACTTACGCCTGGATATAACGTTAGTGCTATCTTTACAGAGGGCGAAGTCAAGCTAACAAAACTAGCAGGCAATCGGTGGTCTACCAAGATAAAATATATATATAATTACGCTGTGTACATACAAATAAAGATCAGTATATGCATCATAAAGGACCTCTGATAAAATATAGACAGTTGACAGTTCAAAATAGGTAGCTATTTAATCAATTTACCCCTGGATATAACGTTACCTTCACAGAAGGCAAGTCAAGCTAACAAACTAGCAGGCAATCGGTCGTCTACCAAGATATAAAATATATATATAATTACGCTGTGTACATACAACAAAAGATCAGAATATGCATCATACATGGCCTATGATACAATATAGACAGTTGACAATTCAAAACAGGTAGCTATTTAATCAACTTACCTCAGAAGTTACTCGAGAGTCAGCAATGGAAGTGAATGATGTCCGACGCCATAGAATGGCTTTTTGGAACTATGCGAGGCTGCATACCCCGGAAGTGGGCGGCAAACAGCCTACAACGGAGTCCAATGGGAGTGTCGCGACTCTTTTTAGCTCTATGGCTCTGCTCTGCACCTTCTTGTATGAGCCGATGTGACGAGTGAATTTCTCCATTGTGAGATCAATAAAGACTATCTTATCTTATCTTACACCCAGTCTTTATGTTTCTGATCTCGTGGAGTACTGGTGTTACTGATGGTACAGAGACTGATATCAAATCTTCTGAAGGGCCTGAATTTAAATCTTCTTAGTCTTGCAGGGTTTTAACATCAGAAAGAAAAAAGTGTGCTAGGAGAACTAGTCAGCCCTTGGAAGGTCTCATGGTGTAGTGGTGTTGTTGATGTTACAGAGACTGATATTCAAAGTTCTGAAGGTCCTGAGTTCAAATCCTCTTTAATCTTGCAAGGTTTTTACTTCAGAGAGGAAAAATTATAAATGTGCTAGGAGAAGTACTCACTGCTTGAATGGTCTCATGGGGTGGTGGCTTTGTTGGTAGTACTGAGAGGACTATTCAAGGTCCTGAGTTCAAATCCTGTCAATCCTTACCAAGTTTTGTTATCAAAATAATGGACAGAAAAAAATAAATGCGCAAGGAGAACAGGTCAGAGAGTGAATAGTCTCATGGTGTAGTGGTGTTGCTGGTGGTAATGAGTTGAGGTTCTGAGTTCAAATCCTGTTAATTCTTACCAAGTTTTGTTATGAGAATGATGGAAAGAAATGAAAGAAATGCGCTGGGAGAACAGGTCAGAGAGTGAATAGTCTCATGGTGTAGTGGTGATGCTGCTGGTACTAAAACTGAAGGTTCTGAGTTCAAATCCTGCTGGTTCATTTGTTATCAGAATGATGGGGAAAAAATATAAAAAAGATAAATGCGCTAGGAGAAAAGGTCAGGAAGGGATTAATCTCATGGTGTAGTGGTGATGTTGGTGGTAATGTGAAGGCTAGTTAAGGTTCTGAAGGTCCTGAGTTCAAATCTGGCTAAGGGTGGTGGGTAAACTAAATCTGCAAGGGGATCAGGTTAGAGAGTAAGTGGTGGTGGTTAGACAGTGTATGGTGTAGTGGTGTTGTATAGAGACAGATACTGGAAGGTCCTGTGTTGTAGTGGGTTAGCTCCATCAGTGCAGGGTGTTATCAGAATGGTGGTGGATAAAGTACATGTGTAAATAAGTGGTGGTAGTAAGACTGTGTGGTGTTGTGGAGAGACAGATGTTGGAAGTTAGTGTAGGCTTTGTTCCATCAGTGGTGATGCATCTGCCTGAGCTTGGATCAAACCTCCCTCTGTGGTGAGTTGGGGAGGGGCTGTGTCTGAACTACATGTCCAGAGTGAGGAAGGGTACAGTCCCTCCCCAATGCACCAAGGAGGGAGGCCTGATCTGACTGCAGGCACGATCTGAACTAGATGCAGCACCATGGAGAGAACAAACCATGAGACTATGCAAAACACTAATTTGGCCCCCCAGACACCACAACATTTTAGGGGCATATTTATTCTCCTCTGCCCAAATCATCAATTGAAAATGAACACTAAAGGTTAAGAACATCAGCCTTTCTATTATGACCAATGCCACTCTGAACTTTTACATAACCCTCTCAGCAGCACTACACCTCTATCCTGTTCTCCTAGCACCTAGATGTGAGCCTGGATCAAACCTCCCTCAGTGGTGGGTTGTTCTAGTTACATAGTTCAGACACAGCTCCACTCTCCTCCCTAACCCACCACAGAGGGAGGTTTCTTCCAGGATCAGGTAGGACGTGTGCCAGATACAACACCCCTGAGAACACCACTAACCTGCTTGCCTAGTACCCTCACAATTAGGAAGCTTTGAATAGGCTTCTTAGCACTACCAACAACACCACTAAGCTGCTGCCCTTTGCACATCTACCATCATTCTGATTTCACTCTGTAAGGATTAACCAGGTCTGAACTCAGGACCTGCACAGTACTACCAACAACACTACTAGTACCACCACCACTACCTCTCTAACCTGCTCCCCTTGCACATCCACCATCATGCTGATAACACTCTGTAAGGATTAACCAGATTTGAACTCAGGACCTTCAGAACCTTGACTAGCCTTCACAATACCACCAGCATCACCACTACACCGTGAGACTAATCCTTTCCTGACCTTTTCTCCTAGCGCATTTATCTTTTTTATATTTTTTCCACATCATTCTGATAACAAAAGAATCAGCAGGATTTGAACCCAGGACCTTCAGTTTTAGTACCAGCAGCATCACCTCTACACCATGAGACTATTCACTCTTTGACTTGTTCTCCTAGCGCATTTATTTTTTTCATTTCTTTCCATTATTTTGATGATAAAACTTGGTAAGAATTAACAGGATTTGAACTCAGGACCTTGAATCGTCTTCTCAGTAGCACCAACAATTCCACTACACCATGAAAACATTTAAGCACTGAGCTCTTCTCCTAGCACATTTATCCTTTTTCATCTCTGATGTTAAAACCAAGAAATACTTAATAGGATTTGAACCTTGGACCTTCAGAACTCTGAATAGCCTTCTCAGTATCACCAACATCACCACTACACCGTGAGACTATTGCCTCTCTAACCTTTTTTCCTAGCGCATTTATTTTTTTATTTTTTTCCATCATTCTGATAACAAAAGAATCAGCAGGATTTGAACTCAGGACCCTCAGAACTTTGAACACCAGTTTCAGTACCATCAATAACACCAGTACACCATGAGATCATGACCGTTCTACCCATCAGATCAGAAACATAAAGACTGGGTGAACTACATCAGAACTTAAACTCTGGATCATTGGAATTGCCAGCTAGATTCTCTACCTGCTGACCTACCAAGGAAACTACTCTAACCTAATAATTTATTTAAGTTTTGATAATATAAGCCATCACACCATAAGATTGTTCATACGAGTGACTGTTCTACATTCAGGATTCATCATGGAAAAAGAACTGGCAGAACAGTTTTATCTTCATAGGGAGTGAAATTTTCGTTGTTCCTGGTTTCCCTCCCTCCACAGAATAATGATCTGGACATACGTTGTCCTATAAAACAAGAGGAATTTCAACATGGAGGATGTTTCCGTGAGGATGTCGTCTGGCAAACAGCAATCATTTACTTTTTAACAAGATCTTAATGCAAATAACTTAAGATTTATTACTAAACATTTATTTAACCAGGAAAGTCACCATTGATAATCTGTTCTTAAGGAAGAACTGCCAAAAATGAAAACCCCTGCCATTCGTTGTCCATTTTTCATGGTCCCCATGTCTTAATTTTGGTCTGCTGCAAAGAATCATCCATGAACTCCCATTCTCCAGTTCTCGCAGAATGCTCTCTGCTAGAATCTTTGCTAAAGGAAGTTCTTGCAAAATCACATTGTCTAATATAAACATTCACCATCTTCTTCATCCATACTGTAGTGTCCATAAATTGAAAAAACACAGTAAAACAGTCACAAACAAACATTTCAACCACTGTTCCCTCTATTAAAAAAAAAATAGTCATAAAAAGGTCTTCCACCTTTTCCTCAGGTGTGAACCCCTTTAAAATTCAAAGAAGCAAAAATATTTTACAGTGATCTCAATTTCTTTGTATAAACACAATAAAGAATAAAACAGAAAAATTCTCTTTCTCTTTGCAGCATCACATTTCCTTGTTAAACCTTTTTGCAGCCTTTGCAAACATTATGACATATGTTTAAAATTTTAATCAAAAACTGGATTAGGCATAAATCAGTAACATCACTTTTTCTCTTTGGTCTCAGTCAGAGCTGGAACTTTGCCACATGCACCAAGCACTACGCCTAGGGGGCAACAAATAAATCTGGCTTGTGAAAATCTTATTGTAAATCTGATAACGACATATTCAAAACAACTGTATCTAAAGCATCATGATCTGGTATTAAAGCCTTGCAAGTCAAAATGATTTGGTCAAGAAAAAGAGGAATCTCTCTCCACTCTCTCCTGCCGTGCCCCCCCCCTCCCCCACACCCCTGTTTGAACACGGCCTCCAAAAGTTATCACGAGTCAGGTGGGGAAAAAGAAGAAAAATGAAACGGCGGGATGATTCTCTCATGTTGCTTGGGGGTAAGACAACGTTTTAGGTTCCCCTCCTTCAGTAGAAGCTGAGGGAGAGAAGCAAACATTTTACTGCTGTGGACAAATAAACATTGCAAAGCATCATTTCACATGAAGTCATTCATATCAACCTCTTGGACCCAATGAAACACATAAAAAATGATAAATGCAAAACCAACAGACATGGTCTCTGGAGAATCTCCTGAGAATCCAAAGTGCAGTGTGGATGTTCCAGCGTTTCAGGCATGTGTCTACTTCTCCAGTAACAAACCGGTTCTTTGTTACATCCCACTTGAAACCTGTTAACTTGTTAATTTTACTCCATAATGGGTAAAACACAGCTGTCTTGAGTTGAAGTATATGTATAAGAGAAGTTCTGGCATCTTTTTTTTTTTTTTTTTACAAAAGTACCTTTATTATATTTGTCCACCGCAATGCTTAAAGAAATATAAAAAACGTAAAACATATTATTTTAAGACAAATTGAGAATATAAAAAAAATCTGAGATTAAATAATAAACCCATAATTAATGTATTAAAATGTATTTGTATGGTGACTAAAAACTGTGTTTCATAATGGAATTTAAGTCTTTGGTGTTGTAACAGTGTAGCTCATATAGTGAATTGAAGTGATTTTGGAGAATCACTTCAATTCAATTCAATTCAATTTATATAGCGCCAATTCATGAAACATGTCATCTCGAGGCACTTTACAAAGTCCAAATCAATCAGATTATACAGATTGGTCATTCCAAAAAAAGTAAAAAACAAAGCGACTGGACTTGTTTTCCGTAGTTGAAGATGTTTCGCTTCCACTCCCGGAAGCTTTCTCAATTCAAAAAGTCTGAAGTAATGTGGAGTAACAAGCTTTATACCATTGCCCAACAAAGGCCTTGCAATGGCTTAGATAACATGCAAATTCAATCGAAACAGGTCCACTCCTTAGTAATGGGCGGTCGTTAAAGCCATTAAGCCAGCAGATTGGACCGAAACTGGTCCACTCCTCTGTAACGAGGAGTCGTTAGGGTTGTTATTGGCCTGGTTTAAAGGAACAATGTTTTGATCACCCGAATGAGGGTGAGAGTTAAGGTGATGACTGGCCGGAATTAATCATATAGCTGTGTTTTTGAGAGTTGCAACCTGAGGCCTCCTCCTCTGTTTAAGGTTGTTTTTTCTCTCTTAACGTAGATGGCTTCCTTCACACCCCTTTCAAACCATCTGTCTTCATTGTCCAAAATGTGTACATTTTGGTCCTCAAAAGAGTGTCCTTTGTCCTTAAGGTGTAGGTGGACAGCAGAGTCTTATCCCAAGGAGGTAGCTCTCCTGTGTTGAGCCATGCGTCTGTGGAGAGGTTGTTTGGTTTCTCCAATATAAAGATCAGAACATTCCTCACTGACTGAACTGCATACACCACTCTGCTCATCTTAGGTTTGGGGGTTTGGGGGCCAAACCTAAGGACACCTAAGGACACTTAGGTTCCCTGTTAGTTCCCTGTTCGGTTTTTGTAAAACCGAACAGGGAATAGAACAAAGAACACATAACAAAGCCAAGGCATACTTTTTTAAAATGCATTAGGTACAAAATACACAAATACATATGCAAATCAAAAAATGATAAAAAAACTGAAGAATATTCAAAATAATAAAATATGTTTCTATACTCCTAAACATGTTTATAGCTGTGGGTTTTATGTACTTTAAGAAATGGTGTATATATTCTTATTTCCTTAACCACAACTGGGAAACATTTCTGCTATTAAAAAAATGAACACACACGTATTTCTGTATTTATTTGTAAAATATGTAATATTTACGCAAATACCGGTACGGATCAGGTACTAACAGGCTTCTTTGTCGTTTCAGAAGAGGGGGAAGGGCCCACGTAACCGCAAATAGATTTTTTTTTCATTTAACAATTTAAAAATGCAAATTTTAACAATATACAAGTAAACATAAGACGTCATACAAAAACAACTGTTAGGAAAGAAAATGAAAATAAAAACAACAGTGTAGCTCATATATCGTGCTAACATTTCTGAAAACTTTAAGGCAGTTTTATTTCCTAATATTCTGACCAAGGCGTAGAGATATTTGATATAATTCAAAAGTGCTTGAAAGTTTGGAGAAGTCTTAAAAAATCTGCACAGGGAGCAGAGAAAAAAGCGTCCGAGCAGGCACAGAGCTCTCTGTCAGGGGCCCATGTCACTTGGAACCAAACAAAGACAAAAGCAAAGTCCTACAAAGACTTGAGCGTACTGTAGGGATTAAGGGGAAAGCATTAGGCTGGTTTAAATCTTATCTGTCGGACAGATTCCAATTCATTCATATTAATAATAAACCTTCAAACTCTAGGGTCACTTGTGGAGTACCACAGGGTTCAGTCCTTGGACCAATTCTCTTTACTATACATATGCTTACGATTGGCAAAATTATCAGATAGCATGGGATTAATTTTCACTGTTATGCTGATGACACTCAGCTATATTTATCCATAAATCCTGATGATTCCAATCAATTACTTCGATTACAGGCATGTCTTGATGACATCAAAAGCTTGATGACAGTTTTCTGCATTCAAATTCTTACAAGACAGACGTTGTAATCTTTGGACCAGAGTCCTCAAAAAAGAAACTTCTTAAATCAATCACTTAATCTGGATGGCATTAACTTGGCCTCTGGTAATAAAGTAAAAAATCTTGGTGTTATTTTTGACCAAGACATGTCATTTAAGTCCCATATTAAACAGGTTTCCAGAGTTTCCTTTTTTCACCTCCGGAATATCGCCAAAATTAGAAACATTCGTCCAGGGGTGATGCTGAAAAACTAGTCCATGCATTTGTTACTTCAAGGCTGGCTATTGTAATTCTTTACTATCAGGAAGTCCACAAAATGCAGTTCAAAGTCTTCAGCTAAACCAAAATGCTGCTGCAAGAGTTCTGATGAAAATCAACAAGAAGGATCATATTTCTCCAATTTTAGCTTCCCTTCATTGGCTTCCTGTTAAATCAAGAATATAATTTAAAATACTTCTTCTAACGTATAAAGCCCTTAATAATCAAGCTCCATCATATATCAGAGCTCTGATCACAACAGAAAGGCTTCTGTTCTGTGTGGATTCTCATGTGTCTGTTTAAAGCTTTTTTGTGGCAAAATTTTTGTCCACATAGATCACAACAGAAATGCTTCTCTCTTGTGTGGATTCTCGTGTGTTTGTTTAAAGCAGATTTTTGGATAAATCTTTGTCCACATAGATCACAACAAAAAGGCTTTTGTCCTGTGTGGATTCTCACGTGTGTGTTTAAATGTGATTTTCGGCTAAATCTTTGACCACATAGATCACAACAAAAAGGCTTCTGTCCTATATGTATTCTCATGTGTTTGTTTAAAGCTGATTTGTCGCAAAATCTTTGTCCACATAGATCGCAACAGAAAGGCTTTTCCCCTGTATGGATTCTCATGTGTCTGTTTAAACCTGATTTGTGGCTAAATCTTTTTCCACATAGATCACAACAGAAAGGCTTTTGTCCTGTATGGATTCTCATGTGTTCGTTTAGAGTTGATTTTTGGCTAAATCTTTGACCACATAGATCACAACAGAAAGGCTTCTGACCTGTGTGGATTCTCATGTGTGTGTTTAAATTAGATTTTTGATTAAATGTTTTTCCACATAGATCACAACAGAAAGGCTTCTGACCTGTGTGGATTCTCATGTGTGTGTTTAAAGTAGATTTTCCAATAAATGTTTTGCCACAGTCTTCACAGCTTAGCTTTCTTCTTTTCTGGACTTTCCTACATGACTCCACATTTTTCTTCTCCGTAGAACATTTCTTATATCCAGAGTCTGACAAGTGTTTCAGCTCAGACAGAGGGTGCTCTACATCACTGTCCTCTTCATCCTCCTCAGTGTCTTCAGCCTCTGAAGAAATGGAAGCATCTCCATGATGTTGTATCCTGATGGATTCTTCTCCATCATTCTCTTCCGGAAGCTCTCTGCCTTTAATCTCATTTGGATAAAACTGTAAGAGCAGCAGAGACTGTTCATCCTCCAGACTATTTTTAGGAGGAACAGAGACTGGAAACCTGATGGTTTTAATCACCTCCTTCCCAACAATCAGCTTCTGTTTAAAATCTGCAGGAAACATTGAAACACATTATGCACATTAGAAAGTATTTTGATGTCAGCTTGAACTGAGGCACTTTTTAATAAATACATATTTGGTAATTTAGTTGATATTTGATTTAACTACAACTGTTTCTTGTTGTTATTTTTGCATTGTTGTTTCTTATGTATTGTTTGTTTTCAGTTACTGGCAAAAGTAATCGCACACTTGGGCATTTTTCATGTTCTGTTGCCTCACAACCTGCCAGGTAAAATGGATTGTTGGATAATTTAGTTTGCACCATTTTATCTAGCAGACACGGAACCGAGCGCGAGCGATCATAGTGGATTGAGAAGAGTTTATCATTTTTTAGCACGCGGGGGTGTGATGTTTAAACGCTGAATACCTGTCTCACTGCGAGCTCAAACAAAAGACACTAATATCGCTACAGAAGTGGGTATACGTAATTCTGACTGGAAAATAAGCGGGTATACGCCGCATACTCGCGTACACCCTGGACTACACTGTCCGACTTCATGTGAAGCATTGACACCCATTGTGCAGCTTAATTTCTTTTACAAACACAGCAAAATCCTTCATCTTTACTGTCAACAGGCTGCAGCCATGTCCTGAATTCCTCGTTTTCCATCCACTTTTGTTGAAATTAGCATTTTCCCCATTCTCTAGCTCTTTCTCCGCCTCGACCCCCTTTCCCTAACATTGTAAAAACATACGGCTTTACGATCAACCAGAAGCAGTTCCGCGCACAACGCGGAATCAGTTATATCTGATAATATAGCTCACGAAACTGTTTTTATGACCGTATTTTTTTTTTTTAGAAAAAAATAAAGCATTTTTAATGCAACAGATAATCACATTTAATGACTTTTAATGTCAATTAAGGCCTTAATTTAAAAAAAATTCCTTTAATGACTTTTAATACCCCGCGGAAACCCTGTTGATTTCATTTCCACCTTAAAAGAGTCACTATGTGGTCCAGTATAGACCAATTCATTGTTATTGTTTTGATCCCATTTTTTCGCGCATGCGCGCCGGACTGGTAGGCAAAAGGCGAACATAATGGCGGACGAAAACAAAGAAACAGGAAGACCCGCCACCGGTAGGTTAAAAAAAAAAAACATTGTTCACAAAGGTGTTTTTGTCCTTTTCACAGACTCATGCCAGAGGGTTTGCATACATTGTTGATGTACATATATAATTACGAAACAAAGGTTTACGTCTTGACTTAAGACTTTAGTATATATCCTGTTTTTTTATTTATATAATTATTTAAGTAGAACAATGACCAGTGCAAAATTAAGTTTTATTTACCGGAGATGAAGTCCAGACTGCAAATTCTGTCGTGGTATGATGGCTCCCACAGTCGATTGGGATTGTCTGCCTGCCTCCTTATTATCCATTTCTTTCTTCTTTCTTCGTCCGTCGGTGAAGGAAAGAAACGTACATCCAACGATTTGGAATGCCTCTGTGTGCAACCGGGAGCACAACAAGTCGTAGGCATTGTTTAGATTCCAAAAATTAACTAAAAGCACGCTCTAATTCACCCGTTTTGTCACGGTGGTTTGCGAGAACAGTACTGTTTTTCCCTACCAGCGGGACTTGGATGTAGCGCGGATGTAGCTCGTGATGTCAGGCGTGAATTGATCTATTGCCTCCCTTTTCTTCAGTTGAATAAAAACAAAACAGAAGTAATAATTTTTGGACCAATAGAGGAGAGATCAAAAGTTAGCACACAGCTTCAGTCGCTTCAGCTAAAAACCACTAATCAGGCCCGAAACCTGGGTGTAGTGATGGACTCAGACCTGAACCTTCAAAAGCATCTAAAGACAATTACAAGGTCGGCTTTTTATCACCTGAGGAACATTTCCAGGATTAAAGGACTAATGTCTCAGCAGGATCTGGAAAAACTAATCCATGCGTTTATTTTTAGTAGAATTGATTACTGTAATGGTGTTTTCACAGGTCTGCCTAAAAAGTGGATCAGACAGCTGCAGCTGATCCAGAACGCTGCTGCCTGCGTTCTCACTAAGACTAAGAAAGTAGAGCACATAACCCCAGTTCTAAAGTCCTTACACTGGCTCCCTGTATCTCAGAGAATAGACTTTAAAAGACTTCTGTTAGTCTATAAATCCCTAAATGGCTTAGCGCCTAAATACATCACAGACTTGTTATCATTGTATAAACCATCCAGACCACTCAGGTCTTCTGGCTCCAGCCTGCTCTGCATACCTAGAACCAGAACTAAACAAGGAGAAGCAGCATTTAGTTCCTATGCTCCACTGATCTGGAACAAACTTCCAGAAAACTGTAAAAGTGCTAAAAGCCTGAGTTCCTTTAAATCGAGATTAAAAACACATTTGTTTAAAATTGCCTTTGAATGTTCAAGTTAAAATGCTTTACTGTTTTCAAATGTTCTTTTTTGTTTCTACACTATCCCTACTTGCTTTTATTCTGTTTTATTTTCCTATATTTTAATCATGTAAAGCACTTTGCATTGTCTCTGTACTGAATTGTGCTATATAAATAAATTTGCCTTGCCTTGCCTTTGCTCCTGACACAAGTGATACAAATTCTCTCACGGATAATTCTTGATCATTTAAATATTTTTCTTTAATGCACCTGCTGCCTATGGTGGTTCCCAGTCTGAGGCCCGACAATGCAGTAATCAGCAGGACCATGGAGCGAGTGTTAAGACTGGCCTAAATTTCCAGCTGCTGACCCCAGTCCAGACCTGGAGCTGGTGTAGTAAAGGTAAAGAAAATGCAGGTAAGATCCAAGCTTATATGTATATAAACAACTTAATCATCACAATCATTTACATGCAGGAGGTGCTCAGGTCCTGAGATTGCAAAGAGGCACATTCCATCACTTTCTGTGTTATGTTGCTGCATTGTGTGGTATGGATTGTGGTTTGGTGTCCCAAATTCTCTTGATTTATCTTAAATCTCTTTGATGTGACATCTCTCTGTTTCTAACACATAAGCATGTTTTAAACATTTTGTTGCTGCACTTCGCTAGCCTAGTTATAGCCTTATAATGGCTTCCTCCCCATGCCTTCCGTCAGCTTCTCAGTCTCCCCCTCTCTCCTGCTCTTTCTTTCTGATGTTTAGTCATTCCTCTTTCTCCTATAGTGATAATGGGACATGTAATATATTTTGTGTTTTTGTACCTTTGGAGCCGAGGGTGTCAGAATTGGATGCTTGACTCCGCACTGTTGAAAAGCTAGTAGATAGCCGAGGCCCCTTAGCTACCGTGCCGTCACAGAGATTAACTTCACGTAGCGGTGCCCCAAGCAGAACCCAAGCAGCTGGATAATCAGACCGGCTGGGTGAAAATTTACAAGAAACATAGCTCTAGATTCCAGCCCCAAGGTCGGCAGCTCCATAGTAGAAATGTAGCACTAGAGACACCAGGGACCATAGTCCAATCCCTGCCAGGGACCAGAACGGGCAACAGCAAATCCTACCTGAAACTGCTGGCTAACGATAAGCGTAAATACAGTAAGATTGTTATTGACGCTGGCGGTAATGACACCCGGTCACGCCGATCGGAGGTCACTAAAGTTGATGTTGCTTCAGTGTGCAAGTTGCTAAAACAATGTTGGACGCCGTAATTTTCTCTGGTCCCCTGCCTGATCTGACCACTAATGACATGTTTAGCCGCATGTCATCGTTCAACCGCTGGTTGTCTAGGTGGTACCCTGAAAACGACATGGGCTACATTGAGAACTGGCGAACTTTCTGGGGAAAGCCTGGTCTGATCCGGAGAGACGGCATCCATCCTACTTTGGATGGTGCAGCTCTTCTTTCGAGAAATCTGGTCAGATTTATTAGTTCTCCTAAATGCTGACAACTCCAGACCAGGAAGCAGAGCTGCAGTTTAACACACCTCTCTGCATCTTCTGTACCGTTATCCATCCATTACCCTATTGAGTCGGTGTCTTTCCCACATCCACAACTGAATAGATCAAAAACTGATCTAAAATGGAACAAATCATAAAAATTTAATAAAAAATAATACGACTCAACTTGAACCAAAAAGTAAAACAATTATATGTGGTGTATTAAAAATAAGGTCTCTCCCCCCAAAGACTTTTTTAGTTAATGAATTTATTTCTGATAACCAGATTGATTATTTATGTCTAACAGACACCTGGCTACAGGTTTCAATTTCCACAATCCCAGATCTACGGGAAGAGGAGGAGGAGTAGCAACTATCTTTCAGTCTGATTTATTAATTAGCCCCAGGCCAATTAATAACTACATTTTTTTGGAACATTTAACCCTCAGTCTCCCTCATCCAAATTGCAAAGCAATAAAACTTCTTCTGTTTGTTGTTTTGTATCGTCCAACAGGCCCTTGCTCTCAGTTTTTGGATCAGTTGTCAGACTTCTTATCTGATTTGGTGTTAAACACTGATAAGGTTATTATCGTGGGTGATTTTAACATTCATGTTGACACAGAATGTGATAACCTTAGTGTAGCCTTTAAAACTGTCCTAGATTTAATTGGTTTTGCTCGAAATGAGCATAAACGACACACTCTTGGCTTCATACTTTATACCTTGTGCTGACATATGGCATTGATTGAGAAGAATTAATTGTATATCCTCACAACCCTGTGCTAGCTGATCATTTTTAATAACATTTGAGTTTAATCTAACTGAGTTCTCCACCCCCAAAAGAGGGTTCCATTATAGTAGATCTTAATCGGATAATGCTGTATCAAACTTTAAAGAGTCTGTACCCCTTTTAATATGTTCAGTATTGCAGAAATACCCTGCAGATGGCAGCAATGTTGTTTCTTCCCATTCACAAATAGATGCCATTGTTAACAGTGTGACTTCCTCATTGCGTTCTGCATTAGACAATGTAGCTCCCTTGAAAAAGAAGGTGATAATTCACATGAAGCTGGCTCCCTGGTTTAATTCAGAGCTGTGTTCCTTGAAGCACAATGTTAGGAAATTAGAGAGAAAATGGCGCTCTACACACCAAGAGGAATACTACCTAATCTGGAAAGACAGTCTAATGCGGTATAAAAAGACCTTTAGCAGAGTTAGAGCAGCATATTTTCCATCATTAATTCAGGAGAAGAAAAAAAATAATCCTAGATTTCTCTTCAGTACAGTTGCCAAACTTACACAGAGTCACAGCTCCGTTGATCCATCCATTCCCTTAGCTCTTAGCAGTAATGATTTTATGGGATTCTTCATAAATAAAATTGACTACATTAAAAAGAAAATAATTGGCATCCTCCCAAACATGGTTACCTCGTCTTCAGTAAGAAAGGAAGCGTTGGAGGAATCTTTAGAACCTGCACAGTGTTTGAACTGTTTAGAAGCAGTAGAGCTTTCTGAGCTATCTAAACTTTTAGCTTCATCTAAACCTTCTACCTGTATGTTAGACCCAATCCTAACCAAGTTGTTTAAGGACATATTCCCTTTGATCAGTGGCTCTACTTTAGACATGATTAATCTATCCTTAGTAAATGGATATGTACCACAGGTTTTTAAAGTAGCTGTTATTAAACCTTTACTTAAGAAACCATCTCTTGATCAAGATGAGTTGGTAGATTACAGACCTATATCTATTCTTCTTTTCCTATCTAAAATTCTTGAGAAATTAGTTAACAATCAACTATTTGAACATTTACAAAGTAATGACCTACCTGAGGAGTTTCAGTCAGGCTTCAGAGCTCATCATAGCACTGAAACAGCTCTGGTGAAGGTCACCAATGATATTCTCATGGCCTTAGATAATGGACTTGTGTCTATACTTGTCCTGTTAGATCTCAGTGCTGCATTTGATACAGTTGATCACAATATTCTCCTACATAGAACTTGAACATACTGTAGGGCAGGGGTCGGGAACCTTTTTGACTCAGAGAGCCATGAAAGCAAAATATCTGGAAATTTATTTCAGTGAGAGCCAATAGGGTAGTTCACGTGTGACGTACGCACTACTTCTGGGTCCCGCTTGTAGGCAAAAAGAGGACTGTTCTCGCATTCTATCATTACAAAATGGGTGAATTAGAGCGTGCTTTTAGTTTATTTTCGAAATGTAAACAGTGCCTACGACTTGTTGTGCTCCCGGTTGCACACAGAGGCATTCAAATTCGTTGGATGTACGTTTCTTTCGTTTACCGAAGAAAGAAGAAAGACAAAAGAAATGGATATTTTCAATAAAGAAGGACCCAGACAATCCCAATGGACTGGGGGAGCCATCAAACCCCGACAGAATTTGCAGTCTACACTTCATCTCCGGTAAACAACTTATTTCTGCACTAGTCATTGTTCTACTGAAATAGCGGCGGAGGGGAGGTGGCGATCGCTAGATGGGGCCGGGAGAAGCGGAGTCGATGCAGCAGCAGGCTGCATTACGCCCTTGTTCACTCGGGCTAGTACGTCTGTGTTTACGCTGCAACGTCGCCGACACCCCCACCCATTTTAATAAGACAAAAACACCAAAATAATCCTTTGTGAACATTTTTAACCTACCGGGCGGGTCTTCCTCTTTGCTGAGGCGCGGTCTGTATCCGACTGTCTCCACTTTCTGCTGTTACACAAACATGTGTGAACATCCATTCATCCATCCATTTTCTGACCCGCTTAAACCCTCATGGGGTCGCGAGGGTTGCTGGTGCCTATGTCCCGATATCAACCATCAACTTACTCTTAAAACGATCTTGTGATACATTATCTAAAGAAGAAAAATACGTTGAGAACTGGTCAGTTTCCTTTGCACCCGCTATGTGTTCGCCGTCTGCCTTCCAGTCCGGCGCGCATGCGCGAAAGACCTGGGTGAAAACAATAGCAGTGATATTTTGTTTTATCTGCGAGCCAGATGAAATCATCAAAAGAGCCACAACTGGCTCGCGAGCCATACGTTCCCGACCCCTGCTGTAGGGATTAAGGGAAAGCATTAGGCTGGTTTAAATCTTATCTGTCGGACAGATTCCAATTCATTCATGTTAATAATAAATCTTTAAACTCTAGGGTCACTTGTGGACTACCACAGGGTTCAGTCCTTGGATAAATTTTCTTTACTATATATATGCTTCCGATTGGCAAAATTATCAGACAGCATGGGATTAATTTTCACTGTTATGCTGATGACACTCAGCTATATTTAACCATAAATCCTGATGAATCCAATCAGTTACTTCGACTGCAGTCTTGATGACAAAAGCTGGATGACTTTAAATTTCCTGCATTTAAATTCTGACAAGACAGAAGTTCGGACCAGAGTCCTCCAAAAATAAACTTCTTAATCAATCACTTAATCTGGATGGCATTAAATTGGCCTTTGGTAATAGAGTTAGAAATCTTGGTGTTGTTTTCGACCAAGACATGTCATTTAAATCCCATATTAAACAGGTTTCTAGAGTTTCCTTTTTTCCACCTCAGGAATATCGCCAAAATTAGAAACATTCTGTCCAGGGGTGATGCTGAAAAACTAGTCCATGCATTTGTTACTTCAAGGCTGGACTATTGTAATTGTTTACTATCAGGAAGTCCACAAAATGCAGTTCGAAGTCTTCAGCTGATCCAAAATGCTGCGGCAAGAGTTCTGATGAAAATCAACAAGAGGGATCATATTTCTTCAATTTTAGCTTCCCTTCATTGGCTTCCTGTTAAATCAAGAATAGAATTTAAAATTCTCCTTCTAACGTATAAAGCCCTTAATAATCAAGCTCCATCATATATCAGAGCTCTGATTACCCCGTATGTTCCTAACAGAGCACTTCGCTCTCAGACTGTAGGTCTGCTGGTGGTTCCTAGAGTCTCTAAAAGTAGAATGGGAGGCAGATCCTTTAGCTATCAGGCTCTTTTCCTGTGGAACCAACTCCCCGTTTTGGTCCGTGAGGCAGACACCCCGTCTACTTTTAAGACTAATCTTAAAACTTTCCTTTTTGACAAAGCTTATAGTTAGAGTGGCTCATGTTACCCTGAGCTATCTCTATAGTTGTGCTGTGATAGGCCTAGGCTGCTGGAGGACATCAGGGTCTAATTTTCTCACTTTACTGATTTCTACTGTTCTTCAGTCTACTGTTCTCCAGTTTTGCATTGTATTACATTGAAATGACTGTCGTCATTTCAGCTTTTAACTTTTTGCTCTCTCTCTTTTTTCTTCAAAGTAGGCACACCTGTTTTGACGTTCTGTTAACTATGACATCAACAGATTACTGGATCAATGTTTGCTTCTGTGCTTTTTTTGTCTGTCTTGTTGTGTCTCTACTCTGTCTTCTGTAACCCCCAGTCGGTCGAGGCAGAGGACCGTTCATACTGAGCCTGGTTCTGCTGGACGTTTTTCCTTCCCACTAATGGGTAGTTTTTCTTTCCACTGTCGCTTCATGCTTGCTCAGTATGAGGGATTGCTGCAAAGCTATGGACAATGCAGACGACTCTCCCTGTAGCTCTACGCTTCTTCAGGAGTGAATGCTGCTTGTCGGGACTTTGATGCAATCAACTGGTTCCCTTATATAGGAAATTTGACCAATCTGTATAATCTAACTGATTCTGACTTTGTAAAGTGCCTCGAGATGACATGTTTCATGAATTGGCACTATATAAATAAAATTGAATTGAATGTTCTTGTGTGTAAATACTTTGTCCTGTTTTAATATAAATAATATAAATAATGATTCTTGAATGCAGCAGATTTAGTTGCCCTGGCTTTAAGATCTCCTCCATAAAAGTTATTCAGAATGAAAACTAAAAGAAGCATTAACAGGCTAGTTCTGAGTTTAATTGACTTATTAACGTACTTGGAATAAATATTTCACAACTTTTAAGATATTTCTCACTTGTCTAAAGCCTGGATATTTTTCCTTTTTCCAAGAATCTTTTCTAGTCCAATTGTTGTCAGGTTCAAACACCTGAAACATTCATTATCAACACGAAGGAGAGACAACAATGAGGTTTGGTTTTCAAATTATCTTGCAAGGAAAGGAGCTGAGATGCTTAATACAGATCTCCAAAACTCCCCCTTTCATTTTATTAGGCATTGTCAAGCTAAGGGGTAGGGATAAGCAAAACAACTGTGACCTTGGAATTAATACCAAGCAGTTCACACAGTTCAGTTATGCGTAAGCACTCCAGATGGCTGAATAAAGTTCATAAAAACACTTATAATCACAACATAGTTCTCTGCTTTCTGCAGGCCTTCTGCAAAAATGAGATTAAGATGAGCCACATGAAATACACTTTAATATCTAAAACCTTAAAACTTCTTAGTAGTATTCAATTCAATTCAATTCAATTCAATTTAATTCAATTTTATTTATATAGTGCCAAATCATGAAACATGTCATCTCAAGGCACTTTACAAAGTCAAGTTCAATCATATTATACAGATTGGGTCAGATTATACAGATTGGTCAAAAATGTCCTATATAAGGAAACCAGTTGATTGCATCAAAGTCCCGACAAGCAGCATTCACTCCTGGGGAACCGTAGAGCCACAGGAAGAGTCATCTGCATTGTACATGGCTTTGCTGCAATCCCTCATACTGAGCAAGCATGAAGCGACAGTGGGAAGAAAAACCACCCATTAGCGGGAAGGAAAAGCCTCCGGCAGAACCGGGCTCAGTATGAACGGTCATCTGCCTCAACCGACTGGGGTTACAGAAGACAGAACAGAGACACAACAAGAGAGACAAAAAAGCACAGAAGCACACATTGATCTAGTAATCTGTTCTACATTAGATGGTAGTAGCGGGTGAGCCGTCTTCTCTGGATGATGTCACAGTTAACAGAACGCCAGACCAGGTGTACCTACTTTGAAGATAAAAGAGAGAGAACAGAAAGTTAAAGCAGAAATGACAACACATAATGCATAATTGAAGAACAGTAGAACTCAATAGAGTGAGAAAATTAGATCCTGATATACTCCAGTAGCCTGAGCCTATAGCAGTAAAACTATAAAGGTAGCTGAGAGTAACATGAGCCACTAGTTATAACTTTTGTAAAATAGAAAAGTTTTAAGCCTAGTCTTAAAAGTAGACAGGGTGTCTGCCTCACGGACCAAAACTGGGAGTTGGTTCCACAGGAGAGGAGCCTGATAGCTGAAGGATCTGCCTCCCATTCTACTTTTAGAGACTCTAGGAATCACCAGCAGACCTGCAGTCTGAGAGCGAAGTGCTCTGTTAGGAACATACGGGGTAATCAGAGCTCTGATATATGATGGAGCTTGATTATTAAGGGCTTTATACGTTAGAAGGAGAATTTTAAATTCTATTCTTGATTTAACAGGAAGCCAATGAAGGGAAGCTAAAATTGGAGAAATATGATCCCTCTTGTTGATTTTCATCAGAACTCTTGCCGCAGCATTTTGGATCAGCTGAAGACTTCGAACTGCATTTAGTGGACTTCCTGATAGTAAAGAATTACAATAGTCCAGCCTTGAAGTAACAAATGCATGGACTAGTTTTTCAGCATAATGTTACCATTACTCACTCCAACCATTAATGTTGTTGAACTGGTGGAGAAAGGTGCTTTCATTAATCTGAGCAGAAGTCATTACCTGTGGTTAAATATGGAAAACCCTCAGATGCTGTCCAGAAATGCTGAATTCTCCATTATTTTCATATTTTCTCATGTATTTATCAGTTTTTTCTTCTTGAAACAGGCTTGCAGATCCAGAATGTGTCATCAGTGAGCTGCTGAAAAGATGTCAGGACAAAAACATTCATCTGCATTTCATAGACGACGCTGCGTGGGAACTTTTCTCACAGATGCATGTGAGCATCTTCCTGAATGTTTGACTCAATATTTCTGTTCATATTAATAACTTACTGTATTGTGTTGATTAGAAAACCAGAGAAGCTCTTCCTAAAGGTTTCTCCATGGCTGTAGCAGCATTTCATGTTTACGGACATAAACTGCTGGATCAGCTAATTTTTTTATTTGCTGGGACTAAAACTATCTAGCCAAATTGTAGCAGATGTTTCATCCTAGGTACATACCTGCACATGAAGAAATTATTCATTCCATTCTTTGTGCCACAGTTTCCAACAATGTGCTCCGAGCTTTTCTCTTCATCCCAGATCATGTAGAGAACCCGAAGGCTGCCTGGATCTGGCCTAACAGTTTGGATCCATTTAAGGTTCTGCTAATGTGGCTCCATAGAAAGCTGAAGCTGCTCAGCAGCGCCACCTGCTGGTCTTCTATCCTGATGGAGACAGAATGAAGGCTGGAAACCAGAGGAAACATCCAGAGAACAAATGTTTCAGAACAAATGAAAAGAGAAATGTTCCTCTAAGGTTCCCACGTTTCCATCAGATGAATGGTCTCTAAAGCTGCTCTGACTGAACCACACTGACAGTCCAGCTTTTCATTTCCACTCAGGGTTTTTTATTGGGAATCAAGTGAGACACCACCTGCTGTTATTTGGTTCTAATGGATATTTTAAAGCTAGAAACTGAACCAAAGGATCCAGATAACTTGTTAAACTTCTGCTTTTAAACTCAGTTCTGACTAAATCTAGTAATCCCTGTTTGATGCATGAATCATTGTAATAATTCCTCATTTTAACCCAACTTTAACTTTAAAATTCAACACATCTAAAAATTATTTTCTATCTTTCTGCATGTCTGCTTGGATGCCAGATGTCGTCTTTCTCAGGTTCTAAAGTTATTTATGTAACAGGGAGACGATCTGAGGATCCAGGTTCTGTAAAGCAGCTTCTGGTTCTGGTCCGTCGGAAATGTCCAGGAAACGAGAACAAAGGAAATTATTTGTGTTTGAAGTTCTGATCAAAAGAGAAAATGTCTTTTGCTTCTCCAACGTCCACAGTGGACTTCATGAGGAGCTGCAGGTGAGGGTTTTACCCCCACAGTCCCTAAACAGGATTAAAATCTATGTTCTGACCTCAGCTAGTGGAGCTGCATGATGAGCCTCAGATCCAACAGAACCAGAACCGTTCTGCAGGAAGAACAGAGAAAATCCTCCAAAGAAGATCTGAAAGTCTCTAAGCTGCTGCAGAAAGTGTTTCTATGCTCACCAAAGGAGAAGCTGAGCAGATCAAACTTTATCTTTACTCACTTTTAGATTTTACCTTCAGAAAGAAGGAAATAAAAAGATTTGATGTGAAATCATGAAGAAAAGCTTCATCCTCTGATTGAAGAAACCATCATTTACTCACTGAGCTGTTTGCAGCAACAGATAAAAAGACCAGAGCTGCCCAAACATTTGCAGAAAACATCTAAAATATGCTGAAAAACCTCCAGAAACTGCATTACAATGAAGCAAACATGCAGCCTGAAAACTTTAAAATTGAGCTTTATTTGAGATTTTTGGGTTACAGGCTTAAAATGAAGCAGAGAGAAAAAAGATCAACTTTGCAGTTTCATCAGATTCAGATCAAAACTCCATGGAGCCACTAAATGCAGCTTAGTTTTCCATTTCATCCTCATTGGTCCACAGAGAAATATCAGACACTAAATGACAGACATGATCAGATAAACAGGATCAACATCTCTTAGGTCAGAGTTTCTCATTAGGATCCAGTCAGAGTCTCTTTAAACTCAAACTGCTGCAGCTTCAACCTCTGGATCATCAGGACCGCTCAGCTTCTCAGCTTTTCCACTAAGATCATCACCTCCACTCCCTGCAGAGAGAAGAAGGAGCAACAGAGGAGATCAGTGAGTGTTTCAGCCTCTGGAAGCCGAACATGAACATCTCATCTGTTCCTGAAACATCAGCTGACTAAGAAACATGGAGGCTGTCCCTGAACACATCTGGATGAACTAGTGAGAGAAGGACACATGTCCAGATGTGCTAAGTGGACTTCAGCAGAGCTTCTGCTCTGTAGAAAGACCACATGGTGACTAAATGTAATGATGGGCTGTGAAATCAGTGATTTGCAGGCTGCAGTCAGACTGATCTCAGAGCTGTGACTAAGATGAAACTGATCAGCTGTTTGCTGTTGAAATGAGAGAACAAAGAGTCTGAGATCTGATCTGATGCTCCACAGCTTGATAAATGAGGACCACTGTTTCTAGATATGGTGGAAGGCTGTCAGCTGGAATCCAGCTGCATTTCCTGGAGACATGAACACAACAACAGTCATCTTCACATGGACACAAAGACAGGAACACAACAAGCTGCTGGCTCCTCTGATTGGCTCATTGTTGTCTTTGTGTCCAATCAGGAAGCCTGTCACCATTCTCCTCCCACTGAGAAGCTGCAGCTTTACTGGAAACACTGGATCTTTGCTTTGGTACCAACTGGGTTCAGAACAGTTCTGCTGACAGCAGCTGGACTCACCCCAACCATCTACTTACAGATATTTCAGTTTGTAGTCTGGACTCTTTACAAGATCCTGCAGCTGCTGAAGATCTGACTCCTTCAGGTTGTTTCCTTCCAGGTACAGTTCTGTCAGATGGGACGGGTTGGACTTCAGTGCCGAAACCAGATAATCACAGCTGATCTCTGACAACCTGCAGCGCTCCAATCTGAATAAAGAATGAAAGATGTGAGCTGAAGCCACCAGGATGCAGGTTCTAACAGTCCAACAGAACCAGTTAAAGAACTCTCAATAATATTAATGACAACAAGCTGCTGCTTCAATAAATACCTGCTGACTTCAGCTCTTCAACAATCAACAATATCAGAACTTTCAACAGTTAAAACTTGTTTAGCAGTTTTTACAGTCCTGGCTCTCATTTAGAAACTTTGTGTGGAATCCGTACTAAAAGTGAACACCAAGAAAAAGAAAATGGAGTATGGTAAAAATATTGAGATGAATCAAACCATGCTCAGGCACAGCGGCAGCCATTTTCCTTATTAGATCCCAGCTGTAGTGATACATTTGGTACCAGGTTCTGGCTCAGGTTCTGCCCTCTACATGCCCAGATTCAAGCAGAAACGGCCGATGCAAAGCACCTCATGTATGTTAATGTGTAGAAAATGTTTCAGCTGATCATTTTTTCATCATGGTGACGTGGCAGCCACAGAGAAAAAGCAAAGAAACATTGGGAAATTTTCCCAAAGGCGTTTATTAAATGTGGAAATCAGAGGTAAAAGCTCAGATGTTGTCTATATTAAAACAAGTTGTTAAGAAGCCGTTAAAATAAGTTGTTAAAAAGTAAACCATGCTGTGCTCCGTGTTGAAATTCCCCTGTGGCTGTGGGCTCAGATCCACATTCAGAGGAGAGAGGTTCCCCCAGCATTATTACTCCCCCCCTAAAAAGGTGAGCACTGCCTGGGTGTGAGCAGAAAGCCTCCTTCTCTGCTCTCTGGGGGTTGGAGAGCTGCCTTTCAGCTCCTCACAGGGAGGTGGAGCCACTTTCCCTTGTGGGGAACAGCACAATGCATGCTGGGAGTCAGAAGCAGGATATTGGCCAGTGCTCATTATTGGCCAGGAAATCTTTGATCCCTGAAAGCGCGTTTCCTCAATTCTCCATCTGCACGGTCTTCCAGCAGTGCCAATGCATCCAGCCAGCAGCATTACGCACGAGTGTGTTTGACTGTTTGCAGCAATTAAAGTGATTGCTGCTCACCTGGTCACAATAATCTGTGGAACACGTCACCCTGGTGATCATTGGAGAGAGGAATGTGAAGGTAGAAAACCCAGAGAAGATGTTAGCAGGCTTTGATTTAAGATTTAAGATGGCTTATGGGCATTTAGATTTATCTGAAATGTCCCAGATGGATTTAAGAGTCACCAGCAGCAGAATGAATAATACTGAGGTTTTAATGCTTCTGATCAAGATGATCTCTGATTAAAGTCTGATATGGAGTGAAAGTCTGAGAGGAATACTCATGCAGGTTGGCAGTAATTCACCACTTCACCATCTGCGTCTCCAGTTTACCCGTCTCCAAATTGAGCGTACGCCTGGGTCAGAGCTGGCATGAGGACCACACATTTTCCCCTCAAGTTCATTTTTAGAGATCCTAACTTCTGGTGGAAAGTGGCGTACGCACATTTCAGCTCCATTTAGTGTCAGCAAGCTTTCTAAATGACAGCCCTGCTGACTTCAGCTCTTCACCTCTGTCAGCTCCACCAGCAGCTCCATCAATACAAACTCAGCTTCTGCAGCCAAATTATTCAAGTTTCACAGAAAACAAACAAGTCATCAGCAACTGTGGAGGAACTATGAACAAATGGAGATTAATGCTGATAAATAAACAATTTTAATGATTCCACAGGCATAAAAACATGATGTCATGGAGAATATTTCATGTAAACTGACTTTAGGAGCTGAAGCTCCCAGAAGCAGAACCTGGTACTGTGACATGTTGTGTCTGAGTGTTTTAGTCAGTAAAATCCTTGCAGAGCTTCTAAAAGTGCTGAAGCATCAATCAGGGATTATAGATTTGTTCCTGTCAGACAGATTCCAGGAGCTGAAATTCACTTTTCTAAACTGGCTTGAATCCCCTCTGAGTCGCTTCACATGAGGGGCATTTATACACACTGGGTGTCCCAATGCTGTCCGCTTCTGACCTGAGATCAGGGCTCAGACAACATTAAAAACTGGCTCCAAGTCCAGGAACAAACTCAGCAAATATTTATTACAATAGAAGATCTGAACTTTGTTTTTCAGCTGAATTACATCCACTTATTCAATTATTTTAAAATCATCCTGTAGAAAATGGAGAAAAACTAACCTGATGAAGGATTAAAGAGATTAAAAACCTTAAAATAAATGAAACATCAGTATTTTATTTCTTCTCTCTTCCTCTTCCTCAGTTGTGGATAAAAGCTGCAACTCTAAACTGAAATTCAGCTCATTGTTTCATGTTTTCTGCTGATTATTGAATAAATCCTGACAGGAAGTTAGAAAAAGAAAGAAACTTTAACTGGAGCAAAGCAGTGAAGAAGAAAGCAGACTTTACCATGAAGATCCTCAGTGTGGATCAGTAGAATATCAGCCAGATGTCTGCAGTTTAGTGTCAACACAACTTTCACATCACAAATATCAGAACTAAAACATGAAGTCTGACCTCAGTGTCTGTAGTTTGCAGAGGGGAGTCTGGAGGAAACCACAGAGCTCCTTCACTCCAGAATCTTTCAGGTTGTTGAGGCTCAGGTCCAGTTCTGTCAGATGGGACGGGTTGGACTTCAGCGCCGATACCAGATGATCAAAGCTGATCTCTGACAAACTGCAGCGTATCAGTCTGAATAAAGAAAAAAAGATGTGAGCTGAAGCCACCAGGATGCAAGTTAAAACTGAAACATGAACAAATAAATGATAAAATGTAGAAAATGAATGTCCCTGAATGTAAAAGTCCCAGAAACATGATGAACTGATGTCTGATATGTGATCCAGTAGAACTGATTTAAAGAGTTAAAGCCAGCAGAACCAGAACATGTTATCATGACGTGTGAAGGTCCAGATCAAGGTGTGGTTCTCAGCAGCAGCACCTTGAGCACCGCTCCAGGTGAAGGACAAGATCTTTCCAAGAAATGGAGACGGGCACAGATTTATTTCCAGCTATTATTTCATTTAAATAAAAATGAAGAACATATAAGCAGATCATGGCTTGTCTACTAGAAAAAGGGATAAAAGAAAACATAGAGGAAAACAAAAAGAAAAGGGATAAGAGAG
Source organism: Fundulus heteroclitus (assembly GCF_011125445.2). Taxonomy (NCBI): domain Eukaryota; kingdom Metazoa; phylum Chordata; class Actinopteri; order Cyprinodontiformes; family Fundulidae; genus Fundulus; species Fundulus heteroclitus. Next base: position 77,816 of record NW_023396659.1, read on the forward strand.
GGAAAAAGGTATAACAAATAATGTATGTCTATTCTATTATTTTTTTGTATCTGTGTAATGGGTCTGTTTTATGTGTTGTCTTCAAAATTCAGAGGGCCCCATGCCTTTCTTTGCCTAGGTCCCCATATTTCCTAAATCCACCCCTGATGACCATAATTATGTCCCTGTAGATTTACCCATTACACATACATTAGCTTCAATCTTCTTAACCTTAAAGGAACCTCACCAGTTTAACCTGCAAAGCAGCTAAAGGAGATTATCTGAAAGCTCCACAACATATTGGTAACCCTTGTGTTTGTTCACTATCAAGTTTTCTCCAATGACTGTCAGCAGCTGCCATATATGCTATACACCCGTAATCCAAGGAAGATCTCATGAGAGCCTGATAAACTGCCAACAGCACTTCTTGAAGCTCCCCATTCCTGTCCAGAAAGACAACTCAACAAATTATTCACTTTTTACATTTATTTTGAACTAATTCTATCTGCTGTTTCCAAGTGAACTTTTCATCAAAGATGACCCCTAAAAACCTCACGTTATTCACTTGTTCAAGCTTCTGATTATAAAGAGTTAAATTAACTTCCTTATGTCTTCTATAAAACAAATAACTTGGGACTTTGCAGCTGACATTCTAAATCCACATTTATTTACCAACCTCCCACTCTAAAAATTGCATCCTGCATCTTTTTCTGCAAATATATCAGATTATGACCCTCACCTACAGAGCCCCATCATCTGCAAATAAAGATTTCACTATACTACCATCTCTCATCAGAAATGTCAATTATCATAATATTAAAAAGAATTGGGCTACACACACTGACTTGTGGGCTACCATTCTCAACAATATATCTAGTAGAGAACTCAGCTCCAACTCTCACTTCTATTTCTCTACCAAACAGAAAATCTTAAACCCAGTTATAAATCTTACCACTTTTGCCAAGTCTTTCTAATTTAATCAATAATCCCTCTCTCCATAACATCTCATACACCTTTTCTATGTCAAAGAACACAGCTATCACTATTTCTTTATTTCTTTGAGCTTTCCTTACTTCTGACTCCAGGCACAGAACCGCATCCATTGTATTTCTCCCTTTACCAAAACCACTTTAAAAAGGACAGAATAAATGTTTACTTTCAAGAAAATATGATATTCTGTTACAATTCTCTCCATTGTTTTCCCTAATTGAGATGTAAGAGCTAGAGGCCTATAGTTTGAAGGCTCTGTTGCATTTTTACCTGCTTCAACACAGGAATTATAACTGATTGTTTCCATGCTGCAGGAATAATCCCTGTCTCCCACATCAGACATTCATAACATTCATAATCCACATTCATAATCCTGCCCTATTAATTCCACTTTATATCTTGTACCATCTTTCACAAAAGTTACCACCCCACCACCACCTTGTCTTTCCTTTCTATCATTCATAATAGTTGTATATCCAGGAATTACCACAGGCACCTGAAAGTCTACCACAACTTGTTGGCCTGCAACCACAGATAGCTAAGTGGAGGTTAAATGTTTTAAAAACTGTCATAAGGAAATCCCCATCCACTGTAAAACTAAAGTCATTGAATCCAGCAATTAGAAAACAAAAAAGATAAAAAATTTCCAAACTCTCAATGATGCAAAAATAATTTGGGATCCACAATCTAAACCAAAAGGAATTTTGATTGGACATATTAATATTTGCAGCATTTTTAACAAAAGGGAACAAATAGAACATCTTTTAGGTGACTCAAGTATTGATATAATTGGCATATCAGAAAGTTGGTTGAATGCAAAATCACCATCTACAGCTGTGTATATGCCAGAATACAATATATTTAGAAGAGATAGAGAGACAGGGAAAGGTGGGGGTATATTAGTTTATGTTAAAAATCACCTTAAATGTGAAATTATCACTTAGCCAGTGGACAATGATCTTGAATGTATTGGTCTGAACATAACACTGTCTACCACAATGTCCTTTACTTTGATCTGTATGTATCGACCCCCATCTGCAAAAGACACATTTTATGATCAACTGGAGACTATTTTGAAAGACTGCAACTCTAAAAGGGAAATAATTGTCATGGGTGACCTAAACATCAACTGGAACAACAAACGGGACAGGAGAAAACTTAAAATACTGACTGATAAGTATAATTTAACACAAGTCATAAATGGGCCAACAAGAATAACAAGCGGGTCACAAACAGCAATTGATTTAATACTCACAAATAGGCCTGAAAGAATTTTGAAGACTTTTAATCTCATATCAGGTCTTTCTGATCATAATTTCATTTTTTGTTCAAGAAAAGTTAATAGAAAGAATCCAGCAACAACTCCCAAAACTAGATCTTATCTTTTCATCCCTAAATATCTGCAACAGCATTTGAAGATAGAACTTGAACAAGTAAATTGCTCTAATATATTAGAAAATGCAGACCCTGAGGTTTGCACGGATAACTTCAATCAAACTTTCAATGATATCTTAACTCGGTTCTCCAAAAAAGGCAAACTTAGAAAACATAAAGATATTCTTCCATGGCTCAATAGTGATATTCTGACACTAATTAAAGAAAGAGACAGAGCACTTAAGAAATCACTGAAAACAGGAATAACATCTGATCGTCAGATTTTTACATCACTTAGGAACAAAGTTGTAAAGTATATGCATAAAGCAAAAGCTGATTTCTATATTGAGGTCATAAAAGGAGCAAATGGGAATGGAAAATTAATATGGGAAAATTTGAATAAGCTACTAGGGCGCAAGAATCATGATCATGCCACAAATTTTCAGCTTAAATTAAATGGTGCATTAATCGATGACACTGACAAAATTGTTAACATTTTTAATATTTTTTTTATTAGATCAATTGAAGAATTAACAATGCATTTTAAGAGCCTTGATATTCCCTGTATGGAGGTTGATCCCAATAAACCAGTTTTTAGTATAAAAGAAGTCTCTATTTCAGACGTTACGAATATAATAGCTTCGCTAAAAAGCTCAAAGGCTAGAGATACATTTGGCCTGACAAGTCATTTTTTAAAGCTTCACAAAGAGGCACTTGCTAGGCCAATTGCGCACATGATAAATCAATCCATTAATCACGGAATAGTGCCTTTGGCATTGAAGATAGCCAGAGTTACTCCAGTGTTTAAGACAGGAGACAAAACCAAACCAGAGAACTATCGTCCTATAAGTATTTTGCCAATCATCTCAAAAATTGCAGAGAAATGGGTTGTTGCACAGCTAGTGGAATACCTAAATAATTGTTCAAATGCTCTCCATCCCATGCAGTTTGGTTTTAGGAAGCATCACTCAACAGAAACAGACACTTGTTACTTCTTAGAAAATCTAAAACAACAGCTGGATAAGGGCGGCTTTGTGTGTCCTGTTTTCCTTGATTTGAAACGTGCTTTTGATACGATCAACCATAAGGTTCTGCTGGCTAAGTTAACTCAGTTTAATTTCTCTAAAAGTACCATCTGCTGGATGAAATCATATCTGTCTAACAGAAAACAAGCAGTTCAAATAAATCATTCACAGTCTACCTTCCTCACTTGCTCTGCTGGAGTTCCACAGGGATCAATACTCGGACCAATTTTATTCAGCCTTTATGTTAATGATTTACCCAATATCTGTAAAACTGTAAACATGCAATTATATGCTGATGACACTGTACTATATGTCCATGCACAAACTAAAAGTGAAGCTACTGCTGTTCTCTCCAGCGCTATGGTATCAGTGTCTCAATGGCTCCAGGACTCTTGCCTACATCTTAACATTAGAAAAACAGTCTGTATGTTCTTCTCCCGACAGTCAGTAGAGTGTGATGAACCATCTGTGTTAATCAATGGAGAGAGATTGGATGTGGTTGAACACTTTAAATATCTTGGAGTGGTCTTTGATTCCAATTTAAATTTCAAGCAACATGTAAAGAGAATCTTAAATATAATTAGGTTTAATCTTTCAAACTTTAAACATATAAGACCCTCTCTGACTTCTGAATCTGGAAAAACCTATATGCATGCCATGATATTTAGCCATATAAACTACTGCCATACCACATGGTCTCACACTTCAAAGGCCATTCTGAAACCCCTACAGTCTCTCTTCAAGACAACTCTGAAAGTTCTTGATAAAAAACCTGTACATTATCATTATTGTAACATTTTAAATAAGTACAACATCTTAGACTTTGAACGTCATCAGATGTTTCTGGATGCATGCCTTGTTTTTAAAGTTTTAAATGGACTTGCTCCACCTCCTCTAACAGATTTTATAAGCAAAAAAACATTACTAGAATAAACACTAGAGCTTTAACCAGAGGAGACTGTAATGTTCAGCGGCGTAGGACCAAATTTGGCCAAATGGTTGCATCCATCAGAGGAGCACAGTTATGGAACACACTGCCAGCTCATGTTAGGGGATGTGCAACCTACATACGTTTTAAATTCTCCTTGAAACATTGGTTGAAAACTAACCAGACATGTGTTCATAGGTAAATTGATCTGTTTTCATGGGCCTGTTACCCTAATTTTCTTGTTAACCTAATTTTATTGTGATTTTATGTTATTGGCATCTTATCTGTTTGTGTTCACTCTGTTCTCTCCTGTATTGTCTTGTTTAATGTTCACTGTTTTTAACTGCCTTAGGATAGCAGATGCAAATTAGCTGTTGTGCTAATTCTGGCATATTTACATTGATGCTTTATGCTGACATGTTGATGAATGTGTATTGTCCTAATTCAAATAAATAAATAAAAAAATTACAACATCTAATTGGGGCTTAAGCCAAGTTTCCTGAATGTAAATCAGATGAGGCTTACTTATCAAATCAGAAATGTATTTCTTAAACTCTAGAGCATTGCTAATGAGACTTCTTGCATTCCACTGGAATATAACTAACATTAAGAAGGGCCACCACTGCATGGTTGAGGCAGAGAAGATTGCGTCTTGTTCAGTTTTCCCCTTAATTGAATCCCAGCTAGCATTCTTAAAATCAAGATACTTTTGGGCTGCCTTCACAATTATTGAATTTTTTCCTTTTTCTTTTGAGCAGTGTAATTTATAAACTCCACCATGAATAAAACAAATCCTCTTTCTTCATGAGTAGAGTGTCATCTTTAATCTTGTTGCATTCCAGACAATCAGAACTTCCTTTTTCTACCCCTGTCAATTTCTTTGGCTGCATCATTGGTGGAACAAGCACTTTGTTAGCTGCTTCTGCATCAGTGATCCCAGCAGTGACTTTAACTTTTTGTACTTCCACAGCTCTTTTACTAGCTACACATCCCCTGAAACCTGAACTATTCCCACCTCCACAATTACAACATCTCAAAGGAGCTCCTTCCTCACATTTTCCATACTCGTCATCCCCAGCACATCTCCCACACTTCTGTTTCCCCTTGCGTTTTGCCACCACATGTCCAAATCTTTGACATTTAAAACACGGCAGTGGTGGAGGAATAAATGGTTTAACATCATAACTCATATATCCCATAAATACTTTGTCTGCTAGAGTTTTCTCTTCAAACTTTAGCATGACAGAAAAACTATCACTCCTTTCTCCATTTTTGTTTCTTTTCAACCGTTTGACTTCAACTACTTCCCCTCCTGATAAATTAGATTTAATGTCATCAACTGGCACATCAGGAGAAATACCTGAAAAAACGCCACACACATCTTTCCTGTTATCTAACATTCTCCCCCTCACATTCTCACCTAGGACTTTTTATATTCAGAGCCCTTTCTTTTTGTTTAACATCATTACAAATGATCAGCAAAGGTCCATCCCTTAACACTTTAACATTTCGCACTTTTCCAACCAGCGAGTTGATTTCTTTAGTAAGTTTGATCAGATTCCACTTACCAAAGGACACACCCTCTTTGACCATTTAAGACTATTTTAAACTCCGTCATCAACTGTCAACTGTTTCTCCTTCAGCCTCAGAAACAGACCATTCTGTTTGTTGTCTTGATTTTTTGCCTTTGTGTTTAGCTTATTGAGTTTACCATACTCCTTCATTTGATCCCCGGTAAGTTGGCGATGTGGGCACACGTATTATTCTGAGCTCCATCTACGCAGCCCTCAAGCTGCTACTTAAACTGGCCTTTACACATCATTTCATCCACAAGGTGAAGCCCAACATCCACGCTCTACAGTAAGGGGAAAAATAAGAGTTTATAAAAGATGTTGGCTGTTGATATGAAAGATTTTTGTGGAGGAAATATGAACAAATGGAGATTAATGCAGATAAATGAACTATTTTAATTCTTCCACAGCCATAAACACATTATGTGATGGAGAATATTTCATGTAAACTGACTTTAAGAGATGAAGCTCCCAGAAGCAGAACCTGCTACTGTGACATGTTGTGTCTGAGTGTTTTAGTCGGTAAAATCCTTGCAGATCTTCTAAAAGTGCTGAAGCATCAATCAGGTATTCTAGATTTGTTCCTGTCGGACAGATTCCAGGAGCTGAAATTCACTTTTCTGAACTGGCTTGAATCCCATCTGAGCTGCTTCACATGAGGGGCATTTCTACACACTGGGGGTCCCAATGCTGTCCGCTTCTGACCTGAGATCAGGGCTCAGACAACATTAAAAACTGGCTCCAAGTCCAGGAACAAACTCAGCAAAGATTCATTACAATAGAAGATCTGAACTTTGTTTTTCAGCTGAATTAGATCCACTTATTCAATTATTTTAAAATCATCCTGTAGAAAATGGAGGAAAATCTGACCTGATGAAGGTTTAAAGAGATTAAAAACCTTAAAATGCATGAAACATTAGTATTTTATTTCTTCTCTCTTCCTCTGCCTCAGTTCTGGATAAAAGCTGCAACTCTAAACTGAAATTCAGCTCATTGTTTTGTGTTTTCTGCTGATTATTGAATAAATCTTGACAGGATGTTGGAAAAAGAAAGAAAGTTTAAGTGGAGCAAAGCAGTGAAGAAGAAAGCACACTTTACCATGAAGATCCTCAGTGTGGATCAGTAGAATATCAGCCAGATGTCTGCAGTTTAGTGTCAACACAACTTTCACATCACAAATATCAGAACTAAAACATGGAGTCTGACCTCAGTGTCTGTAGTTTGCAGAGGGGAGTCTGGAGGAAACCACAGAGCTCCTTCACTCCACAATCTTTCAGGTCATTATTACTCAGGTCCAGTTGTGTCAGATGGGATGGGTTGGACTTCAGCGCCGATGCCAGGTGATCACAGCTGATCTCTGACAAACTGCAGTCCTTCAATCTGAATAAAGAATAAAAGATGTGAGCTGAAGCCACCAGGATGCAGGTTAAAACTGAAACATGAACAAATAAATGATAAAATGTAGAAAATGAATGTTCCTGAATGTAAAAGTCCCAGAAACATGATGAACTGATGTCTGATATGTGATCCAGTAGAACTGATTTAAAGAGTTAAAGCAAGCAGAACCAGAACATGTTATCATGACGTGTGACGTGTGTCCAGATCAAGGTGTGGTTCTCAGCAGTGGCGGCTGGTGATGAAGATGTTCTGGGGTTAGGGTTGGGGGGGCACTAGAGCTCGGAGATTACCAGCCAACAATTAACCCTACTTGAACATAAATCCATCCATGATCACTTGCTGCTGCTGGATATTTAAGTCTGATGGCTCTGGCGTCTGTTTAAAATGCTGCTGTCTTCTAGTCTGGCTAAGGGTTTTGCTAGGACAGTGGTTCTCAGAGCCAGAATGTTCTAAACATGGATCATTTAACAGAGTTTCAGCTCACATTGTTCTGGATTCATCTTTAAGCTAAAGCAGCAGCATGTGTGGAGGCTTTTCTCTAAGGAAACATGGTGTCTGTTTAAAGTTCTGCTCCTTCAGTCCCTCATCACTGAACATTGGTCCCATGTTCTGCTGCTGGGCTCACATGTTCTCCATCATACTGGCTCAGTTGTTCTCAGTGGGTCTCTGTGTGTCTGGTGGCTCATTGTGAGAACTAAAACCTACCATGAGGAGACTTTCTCCACCTGCGGCCCTCAGCTTTGGATCAGCCTTCCTGAAGACCTGAGGGCAGCTTAGAGCTTTGGACTAAATAAGAATCATCTGCATTTTTCAGCACATCTTTGGAAACCAATGAAATGTGTCCTCTGCATTTAACCCGTCCCTCAGAGAACTGTGGGCTGCCACTGGGTGGCGCCCCAGAGCATTCTGGCTCTAAGGGTCTTGCTCAGGGACCCAGGGCAGGAGCCTGTGGGATTTGAACCAGAAAACTTGCAGTGCAAACATGGACTACAGATCTATGCATGGTATTAGGTTTTAGCACTAAACACTGAAATAATGAGGCACAGACTAAATCACCATTTGACACAAGTTATAAAGTGTTAACACCCCCCCCTTTATTTAGGAAAATAAAAAGGTGACTAAAATAAATGTACTTTAGGACCTTTAAATAAAGACAAGTAACAAGCACTTCTCTGCATACAACAGCAAAATAAACCCTCAGGGTGTCAATCTGAGATCCCAGTTCAATAATATTTGCTTAAATGCTTTGTGTGTATATATATATATATATATATATATATATATATATATATATATATATATATATATATATCCTCGGAGGAGGATGGAGGAGAACAGCTGGAACCAGATGTTCCTCTGGATCATGGTCTGCCAGGCAGAAATGGTCTGCATACTAATAGAAATGATGATTCTTCAGTTTTTCTTTGGTTTCCTTCTTGGTGCTCAAACTTGTTGGCTTGTTGCTGAACGGTACCGCTGAGTCCAGAGAGCGTCTGCTGCAGTAGAGCTTTTTACTTTTCAATATTGTGCTGTAGTTTTAATAGCCACACTGCTGGGTCCTGGTTCTGGTTCTGTCTAATTGAGCTGTCAGACTGAAGAGGACGGTTCCTCTCTGAGCCACACCAACAAAACAGCAGCTTCAGGACAAAGCTGAGCTGCTGGAACCTGCTGGTGCCGTCCATCCAACCATTTTCCAACAGGCTTATCCCTGCTGGGGTCCTGAGGGCTGCTGGTGTCTATCTGCAGCTGTCAGTGGCTGAGAGGCGGGGTTCACCTGGACAGGTAAGCAGTCTATCACAGGACAACACAGAGACAGACAGGACAACCAACCATTCACACACACACTCACACCTAAGGAGAATTTAGAGGGGCCAGTTAAGCTAACAGTCATGTTTTAGGACTGTGGGATGAAGCCGGAGTACCCAGAGAGAACCCATGCATGCACAGGGAGAACATGCAACCTGCTGGTGCCGCCGCTTTGATTTAGTTTACATTTTCTCTCTTTGTTCTTCTCACACATTCATTTTTAGATACTGCTATTTTATTATTTTTATTTTACTGTTTATGTGTATGAATGTGATCCTGGCACTACTCCGGAGGAACAAAAATTAATGTTTCATGTAAAGATGTGATAAAGAAATGAAAAATAAAGCTATATTATCTGATCTTGTTATCTAAATCTTTCCCAAATCAAAATAAAACATCTCCATCAAAAATTCACATTATTTGACTTATTTTCCTAATTTTTGTTCTTCTGTCCAAAGCATTTTAAGTGTTAAATGTTTAATACTGAAAATATCAAAGAAGAAAATAAATAATTGACAAGGCAAAACATTTGGACAGCAGTTTGTATGTAAAGAAAAAATGTCAGAACAAAATTATTAATTAAAATAAGTATTAAAGTAGCAGTGAAGATAAAACCTACATCAGCTTCTTTACTTTACAGAATGGAGTCTCTAGGATCTCACAGAGACGCTTCATCTCAGAGTCTCCAAAGGTTCCTCCATAATTATAGATCTGATCTATTTCCAGGTCAGTCAGGGATGGGTTGGACTTCAGAGCCGATGTCAGATGATCACAGCTGATCGCTGACAAACTGCAGTCCTTCAATCTGAATAAAGAATAAAAGATGTGAGCTGAAGCCACCGGGATGCAGGTTAAAACTGAAACATGAACAAATAAATGATAAAATGTAGAAAATGAATGTTCCTGAATGTAAAAGTCCCAGAAACATGATGAACTGATGTCTGATATGTGATCCAGTAGAACTGATTTAAAGAGTTAAAGCAAGCAGAACCAGAACATGTTATCATGACGTGTGACGTGTGTCCAGATCAAGGTGTGGTTCTCAGCAGTGGCGGCTGGTGATGAAGATGTTCTGGGGTAAGGGTTGGGGGGGGGCACTAGAGCTTGGAGATTACCAGCCAACAATAAACCCTACTTGAACATAAATCCATCCATGATCACTTGCTGTTGCTGGATATTTAAGTGTGATGGCTCTGGCGTCTGTTTAAAATGCTGCTGTCTTCTAGTCTGGCTCAGGGTTCTGCTAGGACAGTGGTTCTCAGAGCCAGAATGTTCTAAACATGGATCATTTAACAGAGTTTCAGCTCACATTGTTCTGGATTCATCTTTAAGCTAAAGCAGCAGCTTGCATGGAGGCTTTTCTCTAAGGAAACATGGCGTCTGTTTAAAGTTCTGCTCCTTCAGTCCCTGATCACTGAACATTGGTCCCATGTTCTGCTGCTAGACTCACATGTTCTCCATCATACTGGCTCAGTTATTCTCAGTGGGTCTCTGTGTGTCTGGTGGCTCATTGTGAGAACTAAAACCTACCATGAGGAGACTTTCTCCACCTGCGGCCCTCAGCTTTGGATCAGCCTTCCTGAAGACCTGAGGGCAGCTTAGAGCTTTGGACTAATTAAGAATCATCTGCATTTTTCAGCACATCTTTGGAAACCAATGAAATGTGTCCTCTGCATTTAACCCGTCCCTCAGAGAGCTGTGGGCTGCCACTGGGTGGCGCCCCAGAGCATTCTGGCTCTAAGGGTCTTGCTCAGGGACCCAGGGCAGGAGCCTGTGGGATTTGAACCAGCAAACTTGCAGTGCAAACGTGGACTACAGATCTATGCATGGTATTAGGTTTTAGCACTAAACACTGAAATAATGAGGCACAGACTAAATCACCATTTGACACAAGTTATAAAGTGTTAACACCCCCCCGCCCTTTATTTAGGAAAATAAAAAGGTGACTAAAATAAATGTACTTTAGGACCTTTAAATAAAGACAAGTAACAAGCACTTCTCTGCATACAACAGCAAAATAAACCCTCAGGGTGTCAATCTGAGATCCCAGTTCAATAATATTTGCTTAAATGCTTTGTGTATATATATATATATATAAATATATATATATATATATATATATATATATATATATATATATATATATATATATATATATATATATATATATATCTCCTCGGAGGAGGATGGAGGAGAACAGCTGGAACCAGATGTTCCTCTGGATCATGGTCTGCCAGGCAGAAATGCTCTGCATACTAATAGAAATGATGATTCTTCAGTTTTTCTTTGTTTTACTTCTTGGTGCTCAAACTTGTTAGCTTGTTGCTGAACGGTACCGCTGAGTCCAGAGAGCGTCTGCTGCAGTAGAGCTTTTTACTTTTCAATATTGTGCTGTAGTTTTAATAGCCACACTGCTGGGTCCTGGTTCTGGTTCTGTCTAATTGAGCTGTCAGACTGAAGAGGACGGTTCCTCTCTGAGCCACACCAACAAAACAGCAGCTTCAGGACAAAGCTGAGCTGCTGGAACCTGCTGGTGCCGTCCATCCAACCATTTTCCAACAGGCTTATCCCTGCTGGGGTCCTGAGGGCTGCTGGTGTCTATCTGCAGCTGTCAGTGGCTGAGAGGCGGGGTTCACCTGGACAGGTAAGCAGTCTATCACAGGACAACACAGAGACAGACAGGACAACCAACCATTCACACACACACTCACACCTAAGGAGAATTTAGAGGGGCCAGTTAAGCTAACAGTCATGTTTTAGGACTGTGGGATGAAGCCGGAGTACCCAGAAAGAACCCATGCATGCACAGGGAGAACATGCAACCTGCTGGTGCCGCCGCTTTGATTTAGTTTACATTTTCTCTCTTTGTTCTTCTCACACATTCCTTTTTAGATACTGCTATTTTATTATTTTTATTTTACTGTTTATGTGTATGAATGTGATCCTGGCACTACTCCGGAGGAACAAAAATTAATGTTTCATGTAAAGATGTGATAAAGAAATGAAAAATAAAGCTATATTATCTGATCTTGTTATCTAAATCTTTCCCAAATCAAAATAAAACATCTCCATCAATAATTCCTATTATTTGACTTATTTTCCTAATTTTTGTTCTTCTGTCCAAAGCATTTTAAGTGTTAAATGTTCAATACTGAAAATATCAAAGAAGAAAATAAATAATTGACAAGGCAAAACATTTGGACAGCAGTTTGTATGTAAAGAAAAAATGTCAGAACAAAATTATTAATTAAAATAAGTTTTAAAGTAGCAGTGAAGATAAAACCTACATCAGCTTCTTTACTTTACAGAATGGAGTCTCTAGGATCTCACAGAGATGCTTCATCTCAGAGTCTCCAAAGGTTCTTCCTCCATAGATCTTATCTATTTCCAGGTCAGTCAGGGAGGGGTTGGACTTCAGAGCTGAGGCCACAACTTCACATTCAGTTGGTGAGAGCCTACAGCCCACTAGTCTGTGATGAGAGAAAGAATCAGATCAGTTGTAGTTAAATCAGACTAATAAACACTGACAGATAAAAGATGATGACTAAACAGTGATGTCATCATCAGATGAACATCTGCTCTTCACATCAAGTTCCTGTTTTACCCACACAGAGAATTTTCAGTCTCTTCAGGTCTTGGTTCTACTGCAGAGCTGCTGTGTCTCTGCTTTGGTTAAAAGCTTCATTTAACCACAAAGATGAACAAAGATCATCTAGAGTAAAACAACAGAACTGACTAAATCTATCTGGATGTCCATGGTAGCATTTGGCCATCTCCTCTATGTAAATCATCACCAGATTATCTCTAGACATATGTGAGTCCAGTGATAATACACTATGGTTGTTTTGGCTTCATCTCACTTCCAAATCATCTCTAACTATACATACAAGTGACGCCTCTTCCTTTTACTGGAAACTGTGGTTGGAAACTTACAACTACTTTATAACTTTATTCAGTAATTATTTGTACATGTGGGGTCTGTTTCATGTGATCCATTCATGCGGGTCTATCTAGTAATACAATCTATTTTACAAGAATAAAGCAGCAGCTGAATGGACTCAGGAAGGTGGAGTTTTGGTTGCAGCAGACAGAATTTCTGCAGATGAGCCAAAATCAGAGCAAACTGGATTTTCCTCAGAAATCTGGCATGGACCACAGAGCCATTTACTTGTTGGGAAGGTGCAATATTCAGCGTAAATGTTGTGAATAGAGATTAAACAGACGTGATTCTCCTCATATCAGGCAGTCTTGGTATGTTGGAACAATCCCATGAGAACAGTTTGGTGTTTTTCTGTTTAACCCACTAACTGGACAGTAAGGTGTTGACACTCCTCTTTCACTTTTTAACCAAAGAAAAACATCTCCACTTCCATGTCTAGTCAGTTAAAAATGAGACGCAGTTGACTGGATCCATTCTCCACTGCTCCCCCAGCCCAAAAAATGAACATAATCTCACTCTTAACTTTCCCTAAAGGTTGGGAGGTGTGATGATAGCGGATCTAGTTAGCTGAAATCTTCTCTTCTAACTCTGTTCCAGCTCCATAACATAGTGGAACAAGCCAAAGGGGGGACTTACTCCAAGGGTTGAAGATGTCAGTGACAGTCGTAGATACTGGGAGACAAACATAGTTGTGGACTGTTTCAGAGAACAATGAAAGCTAACTTATTACTTAGAGGTTAGGAACTGAACAGCAGACAAACCAAGGGTGTTCAACCATGCCGCTCATCTTGGCTGTTTTTCACACAATGTTTCTGATCTTCTCTGATTTATTTCGTTTTTACAAAGAAGTCATTTAGGGGCCAGATTACCATCACCAGCGGATCAGAAGTGGTTCACAGACCATCAGTTCAATAGCCCTGACCTAAAGAGTGATTTTCTAAAGAGGTGAATTATGGGTAACAGCCCAATGAGTGAAGAGCTGTTTAAAGTTTAAAATGTGTCTCTGGATGATTGAATCTTTCTAAAAGATCAAAATCTCTAAATACCAAAAGCTGCAGCAGAGCTGACCTGAATGAGCTGAAGATTTAGAAATCTGAATGGTTGAAATAGTCCAAAGTATGAAGGAAGTAGTTAAAGGTCCAAAAACGTCCAGAACCGACTGAATGATGAGCAATAAACCGGACAGCAATAATGCTGAATCAGCATCAGTCAATGAAGTCATCTGGACTCACCGAGCATTTCTGCAGTTCCTCACAGCTGGAACCAGTCTCCGTCGTCCTGCTGCTGATGTGTTGTACTTCTTCAGGTCCAACTCATCCAGAACCTCCTCTGACATCTGCAGCATGTAGGCCAGAGCTGAGCACTGGATCTCTGAGAGCTTCTCTGATCTGTTCTCTGATTTCAGGAACTGTTGGATCTCCTGATAAACTGAGAGGTCCTTCATCTCCATCAGACAGTGGAAGATGTTGATGCTTCTGTCAGGAGAGATTCCACCAGTGTTCATCTTCTTCAGGGTGGTGATGACTCTCTGGATGGTTCCTGGACTGTTCTCTGTCTGACCCATCAGGCCTCCTAAGAGTCTCTGGTTGGACTCCACAGAGAGGCCATGAAGGAAGCGAGCAAACAGGTCCAGGTGGCCATTTTCACTTCTGAGGGATTTATCCATGATTCTCCTCAGCAAGTCATCCAGAGATGTTTCACTGTATTTATCTCCCAGGAAGTTCTCCATCACCTCTGTGTTCCTGCTGGTGAAGCAGTGGAACATGTAGACTGCAGCCAGAAACTCCTGAATGCTCAGATGAACAAAACAGTAGACTGCTTTCTGGAAGATCACGCTATCTCTCTTGAAGATCTCTGTACAAACTCCTGAGTACACCGAGGCCTCTGTGACATCCAGACCACACTGCTGCAGGTCTTCTTGGTAGAATATGATGTTTCCTTTCTCCAGATGTTCCAACGCCAGCCTCCCCAGTTTCAGGAGAACTTCCCTGTTAGCATCCATCAGCTCCTGTGGACTCCTCCCATGTCCTCCATGGTACTTGTTCTTCTTCCACCTTTTCCAGACCAGCTGGAAGCGTGTTGTCAGCTTCTTCTGACTCCTCCCATGTCCTTCATGGTACTTGTTCTTCTTCCTCCTGGTCTGGACCAGCAGGAAGTGAGAGTACATGTCAGTCATGGTCTTGGGCAGCTCTCCTCTCTGCTCTGTGGTCAACATGTTCTCCAGAACCGTAGCAATAATCCAGCAGAAGACTGGGATTCCACACATGATGTGGAGGCTCCTGGAGGTCTTGATGTGGGAGATGATTCTGCTGGACAGCTCTTCATCACTGAACCTCCTCCTGAAGTACTCCTCCTTCTGGGCGTTGGTGAAGCCTCGTACCTCTGTTACCCTGACAACACATGAAGGAGGGATCTGATTGGCCGCTGCAGGTCTGGAGGTGATCCAGACCAGAGCCGAGGGAAGCAGGTTCCCCTTGATGAGGTTTGTCAGCAGAACGTCGACTGATGACTTCTGTGTGACGTCAGAAACCATCTGACTGTGTTTGAAGTCCAGAGAAAGTCTGCTTTCATCCAAGCCGTCAAAGATGAAGAGAAGTTTGTGGCGAGCCAGCTGCTCTGCTGGGAGCTTCTGGAGGGTTGGATGGAAAACATGGAGCAGCGTGAGAAGACTGTGCTGCTCACCTCTGATCAGGTTCAGCTCCCTGAACGACAGCAGAACCACCACACGGACATCTTGGTTCTCCAAGCCCTCGGCCCAGTCCAGAGTGAACTTCTGCACTGAGAAGGTTTTTCCAACACCAGCGACACCGTTGGTTAGAACCACTCTGATGGCTCCATGTTGGTCAGGTGAGGCTTTAAAGATGTCGTGGCACCTGATTGGAGAGTCATGGAGGTTCTGCATCCTGGAAGCTCTCTCCAGCTGCTTCACCTCATGTTGGGTATTAGCCTCTTCACTCTGTCCCTCTGTGATGTAGAGATTAGTGTAGATCCTGTTGAGGAGGGTTCTACTTCCTGGTTCATCACTTCCTTCAGTCACACGTTCACATCTCCTCCTCAGACTGATCTTATGTTCCTCTAGAACCTCCTGCAGACCCGCATCTGCTGTAACCGAGAAGAAGAGACAACTGAAGGAAAAACCTGATTTAGTGATGAAGTTGGAGCAGAAACATCTGGAACATCAGGAGGTGTCATCATTAGAAGTGTCAGGTTTTGATTTATTTTTTGTGCAATAGGGGGTTTTCAGCTGACGTCACGCTCACGTGACTACTCAGCGCGTCCGCCATATTGGGTGGCAGTCGTTTCGCACCGTTGACCTGCATTGTATGACGCCTTAGGCAGTATTGGAAGTGAACAATGGGGAAAACGTGTTTAATGGTTGGTTGCACGGCCCGTGGAGGTGGAGATCAACGCTCTTTCTATCGCCTACCAGCCGTAATAGTGAATCAGTGCGAAAAAACAAAACAGCTCTCTGAACAACGCCGTCACCTATGGCTGACACGGATATCCAGGTCCGATTTGGACGGTGTTAAGCTGGAATACGCCAGAGTCTGCGGTGCTCACTTTGTCACAGGTAATTAACTGTTAAGTATTTAAAACATGTAAGAAGAATATATTAATAATAGGGCTTAGGCGTTATGACTTATTACTTTCCGCGGCTGCCATGTTGACTGCCTCCGCCGCCTCTACTGCCTATTACTACCGCGTACTGTACTCCCTCTCTCAGCCGTGTTTTAATTTGATTAATTTCACCTTAACTTGATTTCAACCATGGTAAACCGTTGCTGTATTGTGGGCTGTAACAGCGCAACACATGATCGCCATGGGAAAAACATAGAAACAGATTAGTTTTCCACCGCTTTCCTGCCTGGAGGCGCAACCACGGAGAACAACTGTTAGAGATAACAAAGAGTCGTCGGCTCGCTTGGATCGCGGCTGTAAGTCGACCGAACATAACTTTCCACAGTATCCCGATGTCAATGAGAGTGTGTTCTAAACCTTTGAAACACATAGCAGCTAGTTAAAAGTACATTACATGCGTGAGTGGTTGTTAGCGCTAACGGTTAGCATGTGCCAGAGCCTGTCTGAGCGCAGCTTACCTTTGTAGGAGTTACTGTGTTCCCACTGTTTGCTGGCTTTATGATCTGCAGCTCCTACCGGCGCCAATACGGTAAATACAACTTAATTTTGCACTGGTCATTGTTCTGCTTAAATAATTAAAGCCGCGAGCGGCGTCGATCGGCCCTGCAGCCAAGCGCCTTCGCGCACCGCCGGCCGCCGGCCGTCAGCCACCGCAGAAGCATGCGCCGCATTTGCGTTGGATTGTTTACATTTTTACCCTCTTATTAAAACTCACCCGTCCACGTATGATGGCGATTTCCTTGATGTAAATAACCAGATGTGAACTGGTTGTGAGCCTCTAGACCCTTGTAAGCTCTCATTTCCTCAAGACTGTGCAGAGGGTTTTCACCGAACACCAGGTAATGCACTATGTCGCCGTGCTCTACATTTGGCCAATCATCTGGATTACGGCTAAACAAGGCACCGTGGAGGGCATACGGGTCCATATGGTCGATCACGGAACATTTCCTCAGATATACGTCCTTATCTGGTCGCTCTAGCGTGCTGGCGTACTTATCCATTCGCGATACGATAATACGTGTACGACAACTAGAGATAAGGAAGTGTACCCCCCAATATGGCGGACCAGAAGTTGGCCAGTGACGTCAGTGAAAACCCCCTATTCCCCACTTGAAAGGGACAGTCCCTCCACATGAAGATCTTAACAGGATTTCACTCAATAAACAGCCATGGGATCCGTTCTTTGTCTTTTATTAACCATTCTTTAGTGGGCAGTAAACAGGTGAAAAACCTCAACAAAGAGATGACAAATATAAGTTATTATCTGAGTTGACAGCCAAATTAAATGCAAAGTCATTCACATTTAACCTGGATAAACACATTACTTTCATCGTAACCATACAACTAGATATGTTCTACCAAACAAAACAGTTGGTACCACTTGAAAGGGTCCGCACAGAGTTAGGCAACTTCAGATCCCACCAACTCCTCTGCTATGGTTTGGACAGCATTGCAGATATCCACAAACATGTGACAGCCAAAAGACACCAAAAGTTCTCTCCAGATGTCCCCCAAAGTGAACTTGTGAGACCAAGACAGATACAGCTTTTGATAAGCCATAAAGAAGGGCGACTGGTCACACACAAAATACGCACCGTTGGGGACCTTGTGCTATGGGATGGGCCATTAGGAAAGAGAATTGCAGGGACACACCCTGGTCTGTTTGAAGAGGCTACAGTTGCAGCACACCAGTCCAGAGCACACTTCGCCAGGTCAATGAGAACAGCAGCATTAGTGAATGAAGAACATATTTGCAACAAACCTACCATCAAGTCTTCTTGTTCTGCTATTTCCTCTCGGATTTTGTTGAGTGGTGGAGATGGACCACACCACAAAATGTGGGGGATGTCGCTGCGGCAGTTGTCAACCTGGTGGCAAAGAAATTACTCTGGCTGAAGAAAGGGAGGTGGAAGTTGTAAAGGGTGGCCTGACTTATGTTGGTGCTGATGACCACAGTGAAAAACCGGCTGTCCTTCACAGTTTTGTGGAGGGCTTGAACTTGCACAATCACCTTGATTTCAAAGATGAAGTTTCCTTGGTTTTGTGGTGCTCTCAATGCTCCTTCCACTGTCTAAAGACAACAACAGAGCCAGGTACTGGCATGCCCAGAGGTCCGTTCTTCGTACGTTGCTTAAAACATCCGAGATTAAATGAGACATCCAAGATGATTTCATCCGGCTAATCATGATCCGGCTAACTGGGTTCTTCGAACACACCTGTTGTTTATGATTACTATGGCTGGATTGAGTTATCTAAGATGACTGCGTGTTCATACGTTGGTTTAAAAGGGGAAATGTATCGATAGTAGAAACAATGATCAGCAACGCTGCTATTGGCTGTTCAGCATGGCCAAAGAACGCCCACAGTTTTTCTCCCAAGCAGAACACGAGCTTTTAATGGAAGGTTATGCTGAATTTGAGTCATTAATTAAAACAACAGGGAACACCTCAAAGTCTGCTAAAGCCAGTAGAGAGGGCTGGCAAAAAGCAGCAGACAAATTAAATGCATAAATACTGTCCATGTAAGATGTTTCTATCACTTTCTACAGTATGTATTTTTGCATTTTAATAATTTCATATTTACTTTGTTCTTTTATGTCAGAGCCTCCACGGGACCCACTAGAACAGGGGGAAAAAGTGAAGTACAAAAATATTCTACAAAATGGTAGATTTTAATTGCAACTTCTTCCTCTTTTTTTAAAAGCCACTGTTAAATGATGTGTTTGTCTGTTTATAACAGCCACTAAGAAAAAGGCTGAAAAAAAAACAGGTTCTTTTTACTCTTGTTGCATGAGGCATGTTTCACCCTTTCTTTTTCTTTCACAAAATGACACAGGGTGCCTACCGTTCCCTATATAAATGGCATCTTCAACAAAAAATTTTGTATTATGACCTGAAAAAAAACAACACAAATTATGAGGAGAAATTGAACTCCACAACTTGAATAAGAGAAAAATTGCACTAGAGATCGAGTTGCTTCAAAAGGACCTTCAGAGTAAGTTCTAATACACCATTTGACATTAGTATTGCTGACTTTATATAAGTATCTCTTATTGCAGGCAAAAGATGACTTGCTGTCTTTTCTTTATAAATATTTTTTTAAAGTAAAACGACAGGAAATAAGCATTATTTGTTTCGTCTTTTATTAAACATTAAAAAATTGCGTTCCACAATTCTGTCCCGTCCTCTGCCACTAGGTGGTCCAAGTGCACTGGCTACGACAGACTTCCCTATCTTCTCCGTTTATACAGCTGCGATCTAATCCTGTTTACATGCTCGCAAGCAGGCTTAAGTTTGCGCTAGTGATGTTACGTGATATGCCGAGGCTTCGAGGCGTAAGTCGAGTAATGGAGGGGGCGTTTCCGCAATGCGCGTATCGAGGCTTGCTTCATTTAGGGGAGGAGCCGAAAACGATGACGTCCGAAGCCTCGCTGCCAAGCTGTACCACAGTGAAAAAGTGTTAGAAACATCTAACATGGACAGTATTTATGCATTCGGGAAGTGGTTCAGATTTTGGTGCGGGGTTTGACAGCTTTAGAAACCCCACAGGCTCCATTCAAAATGTGGGTTGTTGTAGGCAAGTTGCGGTCAGTTGAGAGAGTGGATAGGGTTTTGATAGTTTGGATAGCAGAGTTTGGATAGTGGTTATTTAGTTTGAGACAGTTAGTTTGGTGTTTGGAGAGTTTAGGAGAGAGATAGATAGATAGGAGATCAGTGCTCTCAACTATCACGCATTGACCGCGTGACACACGCCTTTCACTGACTTCACACGGTCACACGCAAACGTGGCATTTTTCACGCATAAAAATCCCAAAGCCCATCTGGGCAGCGGACGATTAAAAACTCCGCCTTCTGCTGAGATGTTTCAGCTTCTTTCACAGCTTGTGGCCATCAGTAATTCCTGCTGCAGTTCATGTTAACAGAACTGATTGAATGGGAGGAGCTCCCAGGCAGTTTGTCAGCACAAGAAGGTCTCTTAATTCACATGATGTGATGCTAACCACTGGGATCCATCCTTAGAAGCAGAACCTTGTTAGATGGTCAGACAGCAGAGTTCTGCCTCTGCTTTGTGGCCAGTATCTGTTCACTGTCAGGATCTGATTCACAAAGCAGATCAGATGAAGAAATGCTGACAGAAACATGCAGCAGCTTTCAGCAACATGAACTCTTTAGCATCAGGTCACCATTGTCCTCATTTCTCTGGTTCTTTCTGACCTTCTCCCACAAACATAGCAGCTACAGAAGAGGCAGAGAGACAGAAAATGGTTCCTGGCAGCATTTTCAGCCTTAATGAAGGAAATCTGGAGGAAATGCTCTAATAGAAGGAAGCTCTGATTGGAGATGTTCAGTCTCACCTGGAGCACAGCTGCTCTGATTGGCTGCCAGCAGTCCAGGTCCTGGTCTGAAGAAGTAAAACAAAAGTAATCACACCCCTTCTCCTTCCTTTAGATCTTAACATAAATGCTCTTCCTAATTCATGCTTTACTTACGACTTTATAAAACTCTAAGGTCCATTTTTAAACAAATGAATGAATATGCTTCTAAACATATATTTACACATTTACATGCCAACAATTCTCCCTACAGCCAATGTGACTAAGACCATTGTACATGTGTGTATAACCAGGCCCAATGTTTCTGCAGTGAATACTACTGGTTTATTGACTAACAGCTGATGATTATGGAGCTTGAAGTTAAGTTAAAGTTCTAAATTAATTTACTTTCACTTTATAAACTGAAGACTGAGTAAATATTATGTTTTATATCTCTGTGGAATCACAAGGATCAGTTAGAAACTGGGTTCTTACTCTGAGTCTGAGGGTCCAGGTTCTTCACTGAAGTCTGGATCCCAGTCTTTGGACCGGTCACTCTTTATGGATGGACAGCTGGATCCTGGAGGTTCTGCTCTGTTCTTCTTTAGATGACTATTCTTCATCTTCTGGACTTCAGTCAGCCTGAGAGAGAAACCAGAACCAGTCAGTTCCCAGTGGTTCAGGTCCAGTCAGTGTTCTGTAGAGCAGAAAGCTGGTTCCCATCATGTGTGTAGAGGATCAGAGGAACCCGAGTTCAGCAGGTACCATCTGGGTCTGCATTGTCCTCTCCTTCACTACTTCATGCAACTCCTGATGTCTGCTGGGTGATCTCCTCAGAACCATCTGGAGAAGTTCTGGTTTATTCAGAAAATGAAGCTAAAACTGAGGCTGAAACCTTTTCAGGTCTGAACTGGAATCCTGTTCCAGGTCTGTAGAAACATCCAGAGTGAATGAAGGAGGGAACATTTCCTCTGAAGTTCTGATGTGTTGGTTCTGAACACAGCGGCCCGCAAAGATGAACAAAGATGCTGCAGCTTTACTGCTAAAAGGAACTAAAAGGAAGTAAAACTGGAATGAAATGAGTGTTTTTGCCCTTGATCTGAGCAGCTAAATAGGATTATCTGCCAACTGAATACGATTTAGCACTTAATATAGGATCAACTCATCTCCATCATCTTATTTCAAGGTCAGTATATCTAATTATATTATTTTAGGGATCAAAATACTCCTTCCATTGGCAGATAATCTGATTCAGCTGCTCAAATCAAGGACAAATACACTCATTTCCATAAAGTTTTACTTCCTTTTAGTTCTCTTTTGTAGCTTGTAACTCTTCTCTTGGACCATCCTGCAGGTCATTCTCCTGAAGAACAGCAGAGATGGATTTATCTGATTGAAGATTTTACCATGATGAGCTCAATCAGAACCAATATGTTCCTCTGAAAAAGATTTTATTTAGGAGGAACATCTTGGTGTTCCAGCTCCTTTATGACCAAAGTTATATTCAGGTGACCTGAAGTTTTTCTCTATTTATTTCTTTGGCTGTAGAATCCAAACTGTGCAGGGAGTGTCTGTCAGGATTTGTCTTTGATGAACCCAGAACCACACACACAGGACTAAAGTTGAGGAGTTTTATTGACAGGTTTGATGGGATGGTGGGTGATGTAACCAGAAATCCAGGAACACACGAGTACAAGGGTGTAGGTGAAGGCAGGAGCTGACAGCCTGGAGAGAGAGAGTCCAAACGAAGCTGGGAGGCTTGGCACTGGGCAGAGCTTTCTCAGAGTGACTAGTCAGGTTAGCAGTTCTCAAGAGACACCAGGACAAAAGGCAGAGCTTCACCAAGAACTAGCAACATAAACAAAGTCTTTCAGAGAGACTGGCAGGACTAACCTGAAATGAGAAAGCAGATCAAATCTTCCAAAGCAAAAAACGAGGACTGGCATGGAGAGGGTGTAGAACGATGACGGACCGGCAAAGGAGTGACAGGCAGAGTGAGGCTTAAGTAGGGAGGCTGGCAGGTGAAGTGAGTCTGGCTAATTAGTGGCTGGCAGGTGTGACTAACTGCAGTGGAAGGGAAGGCTGAAGTGAGGGGAAGGAGAAACTAAAAACAATAAATAAAGTCAAACCCTAACTAAAACTAAAACAAGGTGGAAAAACCAAAAACCAATGGCAACAAAAGCTGAATCAAAACTAAACCATGACAGTGTCCTTCTGCCGTTTTGTCCAAGACTTCTTCAACTTTCAGTATCTGACAGTTATTCAGTATTAATTGTGTTTCTGACTGAGCAATAACTGTTTAAAGGGCAAAGCAACAGACTTCAGGCACGTCCTGTCTGCTGAATAAACGGCAATGAGAGGGTTAAAAGTGACGCTGTTACAAACTAGTCTGCATGAACTGCTGAACAACATTTCTGGCTCATTTTCATTCCATAGAAATTTGGATATTTGTTAATGAGGGCAGTGATTTAAAAGTATTAATAAACTATATGAAGCCTAGGCGGAAATTCAACTGAAGAAATTGAATTACTTACATTCATCCAATCAGAGGCTCATCTCCTCCGACGTAAGCCAATCAGCTTTAAACCAGACCTCCACAAAGCCCAATCAGCATCCAGAGTTCATCTTAAAGGTCTTCAAATCACGTCTCAGCCTGCTACCCAGCCAAAGCTCAAGCAGTGGTTGCCCAATGTCTGATTTGGACTCAGATGACCCTGATTCAACCCACCTCCATCCCTTCTCCACCATGGTAGCCAAGCTCCATCTGGCTTTCCCATGGTGCTCCTTCAACCTCGTCCCTATCAGAGTGTAATTCCTCCTGGACTCTGACTGCATTCCCTGTCACATCTCAATGGGTCCGGCAGAAGACCGCCATGTTGAGCCTGGTTCTGCCAGAGGTTTCTTCCCAAAATTGAGTTTTTCCTCTCCACTGTCGCTTCATGCTTGCTCATCATGGACAGGTTCATGCAAACCTGTGTTTATCCAAGCTGGACATCTATCTTTGTGGGTCCCTGAGTGAAGCACTAGTATCAGCTCTCCCAGTCTACTGGATCTCACCAATACAGCTCAAGCAGATCATCTCACCAACCAGCGTCTATGGACTGAACCAACTTGGTCTATCTCCACTCTACCACCAGTTTCAGGCCTGGGAGGAAACATCCCTGTTCTCATACACCTGCTTATGCATATTAAAGGAAAATTCAGCGCTAATGTTTCCTGCTGAGGTCTGAGCGCCAAAGTCTTGAAATAATTGTAGCAATAAAATTCTTCTAATTGTCTTTTTTCTTTCCGTGTGAGTTTTTCAGATTGAATTAAAATAGAATTTATGTGAACAAAGACAACAGGCGATAATAAACTAGATGCCGGACAACTGAACACATCTGGATCAAACATGGTGCAGCCGTAGAGAAAACCAGGAAACCAGGAAATACAAGGAAACGCCTCTGAAGGAGCAACTGGATCTAAAACCAGGAGAAAAAGGAGAGAAAAACTCCAAATGGCCGTATTCTAAAGGACTCTGATTGGTGGCCTGCTGTGATGTCATCAGAGGCTGGTTATAAAAGAACTAAATAGCAACCATGACATGTTGTTCTGCTGGAGACAAACTGTCTCTAGAGAGATTTTACAGAAAGGTGCGGCTGTTGCTGCAAAGAATCAGAGATCAACTGAGAACAAAGTTTGATTTTCAGCTTTTATTCAGCAGCTAAATCACAATCTGCAGACTTCAGAGTTTTCAAAGCAGTTTTCCTGATTCAGCTCAATTATTCATCTAGAACAGGATCTGAGTCTCTGACGTCAGCATTAGCTAAGATCATGAGGAAGAAGCAGCAGAGAACCGGTACCGGTTCTACTGAACAACTGGAGCTGCTACATGTGGAGAATGGAAAGTTCCATTTAGTAAAACATCTTTTGGTAAAAAAAAAAAAAAATTCTGTCAAAGGAACCAACCTGTGGGATGGTCTTCCCACAAATATGAGTCTGACTAGACTTTCCACTCAGAAAGCAAACGATGCTAAAGGCGCTTTTACATCATCTCCCATTTCCTCACATTCAGTTTTTGTCTGAAGAAAAGAGACAAAGGAAGGAAACTGAGCGTTTGTTGGTGCTGATAAGCAGGAAATCAGAGCCTGACCAGCACCACGGTTACATGAAGCAGCAGCTTGGTTCTGAAGGAGAACCAGACTGAGTTCTGTTCCTGGTTCTGTTCACAGTCCACAGAGAGAAAACCAGAACAAGTTCACACTCACCCTGATCCAGAGTCTTCTCTCTGTTCTGTTCTGCTGCTAAATGGAGTCAGAACCTGTTTCTCCTGATCTGATACCTGACTGTAATTGACTCACCTGAGGCTCCGCCCCCTGTCAAGGTGAGTTTACCTGAGTTTAAACACCATTCCTTTCAGTTCTTTTCTTTGTTCTGTTCTGCTGCTAAATGGAGTCAGAACCTGTTTCTCCTGATCTGATACCTGACTGTAACCGACTCACCTGAGGCTCCGCCCCCTGTCAAGGTCAGTTTACCTGAGTTTAAACACCTTTCCTTTCAGTTCTTCTTCTCTTTTTATCAGCAGTGAACTGAGCTGTAAAACTCTGAGGTCAGGTTGTAATTTGTCTGTTTTTCAGGTTTCTTCTCAGTCTTCAGCTCATTTCCACTCAACATTTTATTGCATTCAGTAGTTTTGTTCTCTGGAAACATTTTATAGGGTCCTCGCCCTTACAGACTGGTGGTAAGGGACTTTTTGAGAGACAAGAACCCCCCCCCCAAACCAAAAAGCCTAGCTCCTCCACTGGAGGCTGGTTAATTAGTTTCAGGTTTAAAGGTGCACCTCTAGTAATGTCATTTATTGAGGATCAATAAATAGGAAAAATATTGAATAATCCTGAATAACAAGTGGAAACATTTACAAAGAATATATATGCATGTAAATCTCCTTGTTTTTGATTGCTACATGGAGCACTTTTCACCAGGCTGGTGGGTAAAAATAGAGAAAAAGAGAAATTAATCTGCAGCAATAAGCTTTAAAGTGCTTGTATTTGCTCTGTGATCCAGGGACCAATTGACTTTTCAAAACTCCTCTATTCACCTTCCAGAGCTGTGCCCTGGGCAGAGCTGCTGTCCTTCTCCTTTTTTGTTCTCACCTTCTTTTTCCTCCATTTTCTGTTGGTCCTTTTACAAAATCCAACAGCTTTCCTCCCAGAAGGCAAAGCCAGTAAAATGCTGACAGGTGAGAGCGCATTAATATCAGATAGATAAAGTAGTAAAATGACTGGAGAGGAAACAGAAGCAGATCTAAATAATGATGAGGATGAAATAAGGTGCGTTCAAACATTTTGATGCTGCGTGACGATTAATTAGAAAGAACCAGACTTTGTGTCTGAGCCTCCATCTTTAATCCTCACATCTGGAGCTTTGGATCAGAACCATGACTTCCTCTTTATCATTAGATTTATTATTAACTTTAATATTATAGCTGCTCAGCTTTGTCCTCCTGGTTCTGATCACGTTCCTCCATCTTGTGGCTTTATTCAGTCTGAGAGGAAACAGGAAGTGACTGTGAGCTCACAGCTAAAGAATCTGAACAAACGGGTCGGTCCAAGATTCCCACTGAGAGAACAAAGGTTTAACTTCCTAGTTCAACTGTCAGAGAATAAAAACATCTTCTGTTTCCTGAGAAGATGTGAAGAATTAAAGCTGAAGCAGAACCAGACTGGGTTCTGGTACTGGTTCTGTTTACAGAGAGAAAACCAGGAGAAGTTAACCCACCCTGATCCAGGTTCTTCTCTTTGCTCTGATCTAAACTGACTGCAGTCTGAACCTGACTAGACCTGCTTCTCCTGATCTCATCACACCTGACTCCTCTGAGGCTCCGCCCCTTCTCACAGGACAGGTGAGTCTACCTGTGTGGAACAAGGTTTAGATTCCTTTCTGCTCATCTCTGCATTGACAGCAAACTGGCCCTAAATGGCTGCCCAGTGCTGCAGTCAGTAGCTCTGTTAGCTTGCAGCAAGAAGATCCTGGGTTCAACACCTGGGTTTACCTGGAAGAACCCAGGTAAACCAGGTGTTCTCTCTGGGTACTCTGGCTTCCTCCCACAGTCCAGAAACATGATTGTTAGGTTAAATGGTGACTCTAAGTTACCCTTAGGTGTGTGAGGAGGAGACGGGATCTGAGTGTCTGATTACAGGGACTGTTTTGATTTTGAATTGACTGCTTTGATTTTCTGCAAGCAGCTCTATAATAGATCAAAGCATATGGCTGTAATAAAAATAATAATAATGGGTGTGCTTCGGTGCCACAGTGGTTAGCACACACAACCCATGTACAGAGGCCTTAGTCCTCTAGGCGTTTGCTGCAGGCTGGACTCTGACCTGTGGTCCTTTGCCGCATGTCTCTGCCCTCTCCTGTAGCCCCTTTGCTGTCAGCCCACTGCCTGAGAAACGAGCCACTAGTGCCGTAAAAACCTCAAATAATAATATATCCATCCTTATATATGTGGCAACCTGAGGGTGGATTTTCTTTTACTTTGAAACACGCATGTTAAAGTTTACAATACGGGAAACCAACAGCGCCACCTGGAATAACTCCAGGAAAATGGTAATAAGGGCCCAGGTAAGTTCTGCTGGAAATGAGACACGATATAGAAAAGTGTACAAAACTTTATTAAACTTCAATAGGTTTAATTCAACAATAACCTGGACTTGAATGTTTAAACAGTGAAAATTGAGTATATTTTTTTATTTTAAATGAAACCGAGGCTTAGCAATGGGGGGAAAGTGGTGAGGAGAAAAGGGACCACCCTGGACACTACAAAAACACAGCAAACACAAGCAAAGGGAGCTCCAACACAACACAAATGAAAACACCGCCACCAAGGGTCACCACTGCCACCACAGTAGCCTCAGTCCCTAAATGACAGACAAAACTAAATCAATATGAGTAAAACAGTGATACAATGGCAATACAATATTGCACTGCATCCCATAAATCGTGCCACCAATGAAAGTTCAGGTAAGTCTTTAAAACATGTCTTTATAGGCAAAACAGCAGCGAGTGTCAATCCACGATGAATGCTGATCAGAGGCTGGTCAGGTGGCTGTAACTGGTAAATTACCACGATGCCAGGTAAACAAGTCCACAATTCCTCCTCACAGTGTAGCTTCCTGCCAGCAAACAACAGGACAGATCGGTCCAGAGGTCTGAGGAGCAACAAAGAAGCCCAGCACAGTTTGACAAACAAAGAGAAGCAGCTGAGTTCAACACCAGCAGCCTTGTGGAGACCTGCTGATATAAGAGCAGCCATATTAGACCCTTTTCACATGACGTCACTCAACTTCCGTTTTGGAGCGGAGCAGGGTATCTTTACTTCCGGCTACATGCTTTTACATAGAAAATTCGGGAGGTGAAGATGTGTTTCACTGATAATCAGCGCAATTTCATAAGGTAAGACTGAGACCACAATGTGTCGCATTGACTATCTTTATTTTCCTTAGTATTTGTAGCGATCATTTCTGTTATATAGATGCTTTGATCGGAACAGTAACATGTAGATCAAAGCTAACATGCAGCAGCTTGTTAGCTTACCTTACCAAACTTTTACCTATCAGAAATCAGCGCGATTTTTTTAGGTAAGACTGAAAGCACAATATTAAAACGTGTCTTATTGACTATCTTTTTCTTCCCCTTTGTATTGGTAGTATGGGAGTTAGGGTCATTTTGACCTTTTTCCCTGGCTCTCGCCGATGGGAGTAAGAGGAAAACATCTGGAGTCGTTATTTACTAGGACTGTTCCAAGATATGTCAAGTAGTGGAACTAATCGCTCTGTTGTTGTACTTTTTGTGATAAACACTTCCCAGAATTTAAGCCCTGTTGCCAATTGACGTCAATAGCGTGTAGCGCACACACACCAATGGAGACACACAGACACTTGTGTTTAACGCACACACATTATGAGCCTTTAAAATGACGACCATTGTATTTGAATGTCAGAATTCGCTCCTGAAACCCGTTTGTACGTTTCTAGGCATAATAAAGACGAATTCTCGTTGTTAAGACAAAGGAACGCCATTTTCTCTGAGTCTTTCTTTCTTTTTAAAAGGTTAATAGTTAAGTAATTCTCCCACAGTAGCGATCATTGCTGTTATATAGATGCTTTGATTGGGACAGTAACATGAAGATCAAAGCTAACATGCAGCAGCTTGTTCGCTTTGATCTTCATTAATCTGATGTAGATGTTGCAAAATTATTACTGTAGCTTTGCTATTATAGAAATAAATCTTGTTCACTGAGTGAAAAAAGACATTTATCTGCTACATTGTTTCCCTTACTTTATTATGGTGACGTGTTATATATAATTGCAGTCACTGAATTAAAAAGATCTTATTCCATTTGAATCTTTTTGTTCATTCCTAAAAAAATTACCGTGGGTCTATTTGACAGTACTTCTGTTTCTAAATTTTCTGTGTATTATAAATTTTCTTCATAATATTATTTGCACTTATATTAATGCACTTTTTTCTTAGTTTTTGTGCAAAATACTGTATATTTTAAGTAGAAGCCTGAAATTGTTTTATTATACTGTACTAGTAATGACATGTGCTGCTGACCTCTTAGTCAGATCAACCTTTGAAAAAGAGATCTTAATCTCAATGGGAGTTTAACTGGTTAAATAAAGGTTTTAAAAAGTATTATAATTAATCTATTTTTTCTCCCCTTGTCCTCCTTGTGTCAATCTCTCAGCAGCATCATATCCACCAAGCATGGCACAATCACAAAGAAACTGCTAATGCAGTGTCCCACAGTGTTCGAACAACAAAAAAAACTTTCCATATCTCAGTTTTTAGGACTTCCCGGCTGATGCTGAGACTGGAGCCCATTGGGTGACGGCAATAAGAAGAGACGAGGGGCCAAATTTTAAAATCCTTCGCGGCAGCACTTACATCTGCAGTCAGCACTTCTCTTCCAAGGAGACCTACGTTTCTGCAAGTGGTCTTTAACAAATTAAACTCCATCTTTCTTTCTTAAAGATAATTGAGTTATAAGTTTATTTATCTTTTCCCAAGATAATTTCAGTGGGTCACCACATAAATTTTTATTAGAGCTGTCAAAATCTATTTGTTAATGAAAGGAAATTAATCTGAGAAATTACTTAATTTCTGCACATACAAATGTTTTTTAAAAATACTCACCTGTACACTGTGATCGCACACTGTCTCTTTCTCCTGCATTGTTTACATTTCAATTGTTTACTGTTAAATCACTGCTGCACTTTATCCTGTAATTTACTGTAATTCTCAAGCTGTATGCAAACGAAATTTCGTTCTGTACGCACTCTGTGCATACAAAATGACAAATAAAGTTGTCTAAGTCTAATTTGTCTATGGATGAACCCAGAACCACACACAAGGGACTTAAAATGAAAGTCTTTATTGAAGGTTTGATGGGATGGAGGGTTATGTAACCAGCGAGGTAGAACTGCACGGGAACAGGGTAATGGTGTTGGCAGGAGCTGATGGCCCAGAGAGAGACTTCTTGGAACCAGGAACAGGCAGCAGGGTCCACAGCTCGGCAGAGAATTGACGGTTCAGGGGAGAACCCACCAGAGCTCGGCAGCAGGCTCTTCTGTAAGGCAGAGGGGAACCGAAGCAAGGCAGCAGGATAAACAGGACAGGTAAAAGGTAAAATGGACAGAGCTGCTATGAAGTATCTATGTAATAAATAACTAAAATATATGAAGTGTGATGTCTGAAGTTTTTTAAAATCCATGTTTTTTTGGTCAGTTCCTGAAAAATAACAGTATAGGACACAAGGGGTTTGCCCCGACAGCAGCATAATCCATAAATACTATAATTAACTGATTATTAGTGTGCATGCAACATTATTGACAGCGTCTTTCTCAGTCTTTGATGTCCTAAACTATCGCAGTTTTAACAGGAATGGGCAAAAATTATTTTCTTAATTGAGGCTCCAAATCTACTGACGAGACTGAGAAACACACTGAACCCACAGAGGAACTTTGTGGGATACTGCAAAGTCTGCAACCACAGTGAAATACTACACAAAAAGAAAAAGCTGAAGGGAATGAGGCTCCTCATTTTTATTCATAGAGCTGTGACCAAGTGGCCAACAGCATTTGACACTGTTCTAAAACAAAGTATGAAAAGGCTCAACATTATACATCAACTATATCCCTGGTGTGACTCATTGGCTAAAAGCTGTGAAACAGAATAGCTCATATAGCAATAAAGCTTGCGTAGCAATATAATGGAGAAATAGAAAACTAATAAATGACAAATGTCCTGTTGGTAGCATTGCTATCATTATCGTAGCATCTATGCTAACAACAGAGCTAAGAAGACAAAGCTCTTACCTTCATAATCGAAAAGGTATTGTTCCACAAAGAACTTGTAATCTTTGTGGAGTTTGGAGGCTGGTGTGGCCAAAAGCTTTTGTGCCAGTCTGTGCACGTCTCCCAAACGAAATTTGGGTAGATTGGTGAGGGACTGTGTGAATTCCCTATGTAAAAACACTGCTGGCGGAGAAAGCGGAAATAAAGATACCCTGCTTCACCGCAGAACGGAAGTTGCATGACGTCACTGTGAAAAGGGTCTATTGTCCTGCTATTTATTTAGGGTTTTCTTTTTTTCTTGTATTTGCTAACCTCATATGCATTTATAAAAGGACAGGATTGTGATTGTTTTTTTCACAGCCCTCACTTTCACTGCTAAAACAACAAAAAGTTGTAACCACAAATGTCAGTTAAATACTGTAAGAAAATAGTTGTTTTTGAAAGAAAAAAAATAAAGATGCAAAATTTATCTGGCAAAAAATTTGCATGTGTGCTTTTTTTAACTGTATTTTTCATTTACCAGTTCAAGATAATGATCATTCCATAGATATAACAGTGACCTTTTTGCTATCCCATTTCAGTGACGGAGATGAAGAATCAAGGGGAAACAAGCAAGCATGCTTACGCAAATTATTGCACTTATTTTAATTAATCATGTGATTAGGATTTATTGTGAGATTAATTGATTACTGCAACAGGCCTACTCAAGACTTGAGACTTGACTTGGACTTGCAAAAAATGATTTGTGAACATGTCTGCCAGGAGTAGCTGACAGAACAAGTGTTGGAGGTAGAAACAGGCTTGAAAAGAAGCTGACGCTGCCATGTTTCCAGCATGAGCAGAGCGAGACACAAAACTCCCAGGAGAAGCTAATACCAGGTGCTGTACACAAGCTCTAGTTAAAAAAAAAAAAATAATGGTGCAGGACCAAAGGATCCAACAGGTAGAGTGACCAGAAGACACTGGGGAACCACACATGCAGGCAGTGAGACAAGGCATTCTGGTAGAGAGTGGTTGGATAAAGCTGGGCATACACTGTAAGAGTTTTTTGTCTGTTCTTCAGAATTGTACGGTCAGATTAACATGTTTGTGTATCCTGCTATTGAAGCAAAGCTATGAGCTAATTTCCTCCAACCTCGCGCACTGCTCATGTGCAAACAAGGTAATTCTTCTTCTTCTCAGACGAAAATATAGAAGTGGAGAGAAGCATGGCGGCGGTACGTGTGACACTGATTCAAACTACAGAGAAGCAATTCGTAGAATTACCATGGTGGTGCGTTTTGTTCTAGTGAGCCTATTTAACAGTGAGCATTGACACATCCGTCTTTTTCCTCTTCTACTGTTTACATTTGGCTTTCGCATAAACGAGTCAGACAAGCGCCATCTCTCTACGGGGCTGAGTCTGACGTGTGGTTTATGGAGGTACAGTATGAGCAGCCAGATCGCATCAGCGCATCGGGCCACAGTGTAAGAACAGACATTGTGAGCAGTGAACTTTTGAACCCTCCCATATGTATTTTATTACATTACCTAATACCATCATGCTGATTACTCCATTACAGTACTATTAACAGTTCTTAACCCTTTTAAACCACTTATGAATTGTATTTTAAATTAAATCCATTTTAAACAAATCTCTTAACATATTCATATTATATCAGCTTAGTGAAATATAAAGAAAGTACTGTATATTACATATCTTCTGCTAGTCAGAAAATAGATAATATATATTATATAGAAAATATATTACATCTTTAACCCAAAAATAACAATGTGGGGGTTACAAACTTGAACCACAAGCTACTAACTGAGCTCGCACCAGAACCTGAACCACGTGCGCCTCCTAGCCTGATGCCAACTTTAGCTGTCCATTTAGCTCCACAGTTCAGTTTTACACAAGTTTATGCTACACATCCACTTAATGCTGGTTACAATCATAACGCCGTGGTTTTACTGATAGTACCAACCTCCATATAGTTAAGCTTGTCTTTTAACTTAAAACAATAAAGGGTCTGCGACCCAGCCCCGTGACTGCCTCGCACAACGAGTGGCATTTTAACAACACTACAGCAGAACACATTCAGCATGAGTTTTCCTTCTTTAGTTTTTATTCTTTCTACCAAAAAGCACTTATGGTATGACTACTGTTATTTCTGCTCCATATATTTACCACCCAGCTTACCTGCAAAACAGAAAAATACGCAGGCTACAGAGCTGCACCGTACATCCTCTCTAAACTGCTTCATTGAGCGCTGGCCAACTTCTTCTGCTGGCCAGAGGTCAGCAACTGGTTCAAGCGGTACCGAGCACCCTCTGCAGGCAAAACACATTTTACACGTTTAACTAATACTATAGATTTTAACAGTAGTCTATCAACAGAAAGTGTCCTTAGACATCACAATAAAATGGGGTGGCTACTATTTTAATGTGCTTAACTCTTTCATAGTGCCACATATGGGGTGGAACTGATCAGTCCAAAACAGTCCAGTAACAAACAAAAAACAAGTCATGACATTACATTTATTTGCTGCATTTTTGTGTATTTATTTTTTGCTTAATTATTCACTGAGCATTTATGTACTTCTATATTTTTTTAATTATGACAGAGTTGATCCCCATTATAACTATCAAAGTAACACTTTTTTCAAAGGTAATGAATGAAAAGAATAACATGTTGAGATGGTGGTTAAGATTCAAACATTTGGGTTCAAGGTGAACCAAAATAGTTTTTGGAAATGACCCGGTTTAGAAAACAGTAGTCATTAATCTAACCTCAATCTCTGCTACAAACATTTCAGCAGTTTGTTAGCTGCTCTAACAGAATAAAACAAGAAATTGAATTTGCTTTAATTAAAAGTCAGGGATTCATATATTTCCAAATCAAGACTTCCTCTGGGTAAATCAGATCACAGCCTTGTATTTCTCTGCTCAGCGAAGCCACATGGAGAGGACATAAATGCCATAACTGAGTGTGTGACTGACTATATGAACTTCTGTATGGACAGTATCATCCCCACCAGAACAGTGATATGCTTCCCCAATAACAAACCCTGGATCACCAGTGACCTGAAAAACTGTTGAACAAGAAAAAAGAGCCTTTAGGGAGTGAGTCAGGGAGTTATTTAGTAGACAGAAGCATGGTGGAGCGAAGCAAAAAACGCACCTTACATTTGAAACGAATTGTAGTCGTACATCTGGGAAGAGGAAGTTACCGGAAGCTAATAGCATTATGCTAGCGGACATTTGGCACTAACTTTAAAAAGCTTCGGCTTTATTTTAGTCGTAATGAGTAGACCAGATAACATAAACATCAATATCCCAT
This sequence comes from Fundulus heteroclitus, assembly GCF_011125445.2. Taxonomy (NCBI): domain Eukaryota; kingdom Metazoa; phylum Chordata; class Actinopteri; order Cyprinodontiformes; family Fundulidae; genus Fundulus; species Fundulus heteroclitus. The sequence goes on from NW_023396659.1 coordinate 112,440, forward strand.
CAGTGTATAAAACCCTTGTGGAAATAACGTTTGTTAAAACCATAAAAACACACTCAAGTTTCATCAGCAATGACATAGTTCAAATAATGCTAACGAGGCTAACGGTGAAAATGCATTATGTAAACCTAAATAAACCATTTAACTTTCCTTGTTTATTTCTCTGTCAAACCTGTCGGTACCTCGGTGTGAGTCTGGTTCACTTTAGGCATCCAAGGGAAAGCAGTACTCCAGGAAAATGTTGGTCATTTCAGCAGCAGACATGCGGCTTTGAGCTAGCCAAAACGCGGTCGGATCAGGCCCCGGGTCGTAGTCGAGTCCCCGGCATGCAGGAAGTGATTTCAGTCCAGATTTTGCTCTCAGCTTGGGCACATGGGTCCTCTGCTGACTGCTCCGGCTGGAGTCTTGAGGAAGCAAAACAAAGCAGGTTTTGGGATGGACAGATTCTTTACTTCAGCGTCAGACGCAGAGTCTAAGACTGCAGATTTAACTCTGATTCAGCCGGCAGCACTCAGATCCAAGTCAGGTCCTGAACTCTGCAGAGGACAACGAGAATTTCCCCCTCTTGTGGCTCCATTGAAGTGACGGCAAATGAGTTTCACAGAAAGCACATTTACTCAGCTCGTGAGCCTTTAGCCCCATGTGGCCCGCATGGTGGCTGGTCTCACCAGCCACCCACTCCTCCAGCGTCTCCAGAAAAAGAAGTGGTGGTGGGACTGAGGTGAAGTCAGAATCTATAGCAGGGTACCCTGCTGTGAGATGCTGTCTCTGCGTGGATGTATGAAATTCCTTTGCTTTCAACCCATTTTGAGTTCTCCTCAGGTTAAACATTGCTCCAAATTTAATCAGATTTTAATTTATTTATAGCTCCATTCATCTCCAGTAACATCAATTCTGCATTAATCATATCATAATCATCAACATCTTCAAACACATGTACATTATTTGCTACTGTCTTCCTTCTTGCTCTTCTTTCTTTACCACTAAACTTGTCTGAACTATGGACTTTAACAAAATGCTGAGCTAAACCTTTAGATTTACTTTTATCTAAAATAGTCTTCTCCCCACAAATCATTACAGGATAATTAAATACTAACTTGGTGAAGCTTTGCTGTATCTGATGACATACTACTACACCCTACATTTCACCTCTACAAAGTGTGACCCAACCCTTTTGTCTGTCATTCAGACTGAAGTGTTAAAGGACAATATCCAGGAGAAAGACAGCACAGGCTCATCCAAAAACGTCATGGCAGATTGGAACAGTTTTATTGAGAAGTAGAGTTGTTCCAGCTAAGTGTTATTGACATTCAGGTTTGTGTTAAAAGGTTTTGTTTTTAAAAGAACAATGTGTATACACATGTGCAAAATAAAAAATGTGAACAATGACAATGTTTAATTTTCAAGTTAAAGGCTAAAGAGTTCTTATCTAAATGATGTTTTCTAATGGTACGGTCAAAAGTAATCAGCCAAGATATCAGTGTTCACATTTCAGGCCATAATATTATGGTCTGAAATGTGAACACCAACCAAAGAACAAAAGCAAAAGACGTTGTGAAGATGTGGCTGAAGCTAGTCAGAGTGTCTCATTATCCACAGTAAAACAAGTACTGTACTGACATGGGCTGAAAGGCTACTCGGGCAGGAAGAAACAAAAGTCAGATTAAAAAGTTCCAAACACACACATGGACAAAGAAATTAATATTTGGAGACATGTCCTGTGGTCTACCTAGACTAAAATTCAACTGGTTGGCCTTAAGGACCATTGTTACATTTGTAGTCAGGAGGCAGAAGCTTTCAAGCCTGAAAACACCATCCCAACTGTGAAATATGGGTTGGTAGCATCATGTTGTGGGGTTATTTTGTTTTGTGCCAAAATCTCCTCCAGTTGAATAAAAACAAAACAGAAGTTAAAATTTTTTTCACACAGCTTCAGTTGCTTCAGCTAGTAACCACAGATCAGGCCCAAAATCTGGGTGCACTAATGCAGGGGTTCTCAAACTTTTCATGGCCAGGGACCCCTTTAGATTCTTCATGCTGATAGTATTTAACAGTCTTTTTTACAGTTAAAGACTTTAGCAATTATGTATGTTTTCAAAAAACATAGAAATACACCCAATATTAGACATTCACTGCTTCCTCTATGCTATCCATTGTTAATGTTCTGTTTTATTATATTGGTAAAGTTTTTTTTGTTAAAATCAGTTGAGTTGTACAATATTTGTTGTAACTGTGTCATTTTTATCATCTAAAGAAATAAAAGGCAATATCTTCTTCAGGAATAGGCCTAAAAAATGCAGCTAACAGTAACTCTAAGATCGTCTTCCACTTGTAAACAAGCTCAAAAACTCTCAGCAACACTTTCCCACGAGACATCCATCACACCTCAGTAATAAAGCAGTGTGTCATGTTCAACATCCAAATCTGGGCAAAACTGACTAACGCATGAATTGCTTTGATTGATTTTATCCATGCTTCAATTCCATTCCTTCAGCCGGTCATCACTGCTGAGCCATCCGTACAAACAGAGACATTTTTCCAGGTCAGTCTCGCTTCATTCAGAAAAGCATCAACTAGCTTAAATATTTCCTCACCAGTTGTCCTGCCCAAGACCTCCTCGAAGTAACCAAAATCCTCCAAAATGTTTCCCTCCCAGGGATAGAGCACCAGAGCTATCAGTTGAGCAGCATTGGAAATGTCTGTAGATTCATCCAGCTGTAGAAAAGTGATCACATGATCACAGTCTATCCAATAACTGTTCCTGAATGTCAGCCAACAGTTCTTTAATTCTTCTCCCCACTGTGTCGTCTGAAAGCAGGACAGTTTTCAACTTGTTAGCTGCTTCTGTACCAAGTAGAACCTCGCACATGTCCACCGCAGCAGGAAGAACAAGGTCCAATCCTATTGAGTGTTGCTTCTTACTGTTTGCATTGCTCTACGCCACCAGATACAAAGCTTGTTTGCTAGCACTTGAAGACAAACACATTTTGGTCTCCCATCCTTATTCTCCATAAAGCCAAACTCAATGTCACTGTTGTCATACTTCCTCTTTTTAGCTGATTTGGTTATTACCTTACATGATGAGGTGAATGGAGTTAAATATTTGTCCTTTATGATACTTAGCTCTTATTACTTAACACTAATACACTAAGCCATGAACCTGCAAGGGCATCTAAATGAAATGACAAAGTCTGCCTTCCATCACCTGAAGGAACATTTCCAAGATTAAAGGACTGATGTCTCAGCAGGTTATGGAAAAACTAATCCATGCATTTCATTTTGGTCAAATCAATAACTGAAACGGTGTTTTCACAGGTCCACCAACAAAGTCGATCAGATAACTGGAGTTGATCCAGAACGCTGCTGCCCGCATCCTCACTAAGACTAAGAAAATAGAGAACATCGACCTGGTCCTAAAGTCCTTACACTGCCTCCCTCTATCTCAGAAAATAGGTTTTAAAATAAATGTGTTAGTCTATAAAATACCTGAATGGCTTAGCATCTAAATACATCACAGACTTCTTATCAGAGTATAAACCCTCCAGACCACCAAGTCCTACTGATTCAAAACTAATCCGGTAATAGCGTACCGCGAGCGAGATATTTTTAGAAACGTAACGTCACGATAACGTCACATCACGTGGTACGCAGTAGGGCAAACTCCCGAAACCCGCCGCTGTTTTGCTGTAAAAGAGACGTGCGTTAGCCTAGGTTTTACTCGTTAAAACAACTGTTTTTTCCAAATCTAAGACCATGGTTTTTAAACATTGTTGCTATGGAACGTGCAACAGCGATTCGAGGTACGCTGATCGGCCGCATATGAAGGATGTTTTCTTCACTACTTACCCGAAATTCAAGAGTGCCAAGGAGAAATGTGTGCGCTGGTTACACCGGTGCGGTCGGCCTACATATGTAGCAAGTATTTAGTCGGAGGAAAGGGCCCAACCGAAGAACATCCTGACTCAATTCCAGCGACATCAAGTAGTGAACAGGTAAGAGTATTTTGGTGGCCGACATGTTAATAATGAAGAGCCTGCTACCATGATAGCATATAGGCTATCATGGTAGCAGGCGTTAACAAGATACCCTGCTACCAGGATAGCCTACTCAAAAACATTTCAAATAAGACAAACATTAAACATATACCGATTCCTGGACGGTGATTACAAAAAAAACGGCTGACGATGCCATGATCGCCGCGCAGGGAAAAAAAAAACAAAGCTTACCGTTCGATCAACACGGCCCGTTTTCCGGTCTTTTTAAGCCCTCGACACTCAAGCCATTGTTTGAGCTGAAGTTTGGTGTGTTCTTTGACAGTGCGACCAGTAAACAGTGCGTCTTGGGAAAGTTTAATGGCTGCAAAGTCGGTCATATCGCTGGTTCTGTTGCGCTTGTAATAGCTGGTTGCTACGTGCGTTCTCTACCTGTGTGCCCTACCTAAGCGGCAAAAGGGGCGTTGCTCTTGAGACGGTGACGTCACGTGCGCGGTACGCTATTGGCTTGTACCTGTACAGCACCTTAACTAGTCCGACGACCCCAAATCACTTTGAAACTTGTTATAACAAGGTAACTTCCTATATTCTACCCATCGGGAACAAACTTCCAGAAGACTGTAAAAAGTTCTTGAAAGCCAGATTAAAATCAAGATTATAAACCCAGTTGCTAAGGATTGATTTTGATTGTTCTGGTTAAAATTTATACTGAAACATCATTAATTTAAATTTGTAGTCCAATTGTTTATAAAAGCATTAATATTTACTCTTAGTTTAACTTTTCCTACATTTTATTCCGACTATTTGTGTGCATTTTTATTTTCCTACCTTTTATTCATGTAACTCATTTGCATTGTGCTTGTACGGAAATGTGCTATACAAATGAAATTGCCTTTTTTTATTGCATGGTTTTTCATGTGTCTGTGTAAATTAGATATGCTAAAAAAAATGTGTTCACATAGATCACAACAGAAAGGCTTCTGTCCTGTATGGATTCTCGTGTGTCTGTTTAAAGTTCCTTTGTGGCTAAATCTTTGTCCACATAGGTCACAACAGAAAGGCTTCTGTCCTGTATGTATTCTCGTGTGTGTGTTTAAAGTTCCTTTTTGACTAAATCTGTGTCCACATAGACCACAACTGAAAGGGTTCTGTCCTGTATGGATTCTCATGTGTCTGTTCAAATTTACTTTTTGACTAAATCTCTGCCCACATAGATCACAACAGAAAGGCTTCTGTCCTGTATGGATTCTCAAGTGTCTGTTTACATGTGATTTTTGAATTAATCTTTACTCACATAGATCACAACTGAAAGGCTTCTGTCCTGTATGGATTCTCATGTGTCTATTTAACATTCCTTTCTGACTAAATCTTTGTCCACATAGATCACAACAGAAAGGCTTCTGTCCTGTATGGATTCTCATGTGTGTGTTTAAAGCTGATTTGCGCCTAAATCTTTGTCCACATAGGTCACAACAGAAAGGCTTCTGTCCTGTATGGATTCTCGTATGTGAGTTTAAAGTTCCTTTCTCACTAAATCTTTGTCCACATAGATCACAACAGAAAGGCTTCTGTCCTGTATGGATTCTCATGTGTGTGTTTAAAGTTCCTTTGCGGCTAAATCTTTGCCCACATAGATCACAACAGAAAGGCTTCTGTCCTGTATGGATTCTCAAGTGTCTGTTTACATGTGATTTTTGAATTAATCTTTACTCACATAGATCACAACTGAAAGGCTTCTGTCCTGTATGGATTCTCATGTGTCTATTTAACATTCCTTTCTGACTAAATCTTTGTCCACATAGATCACAACAGAAAGGCTTCTGTCCTGTATGGATTCTCATGTGTGTGTTTAAAGCTGATTTGCGCCTAAATCTTTGTCCACATAGGTCACAACAGAAAGGCTTCTGTCCTGTATGGATTCTCGTATGTGTGTTTAAAGTTCCTTTCTCACTAAATCTTTGTCCACATAGATCACAACAGAAAGGTTTCTGTCCTGTATGGATTCTCATGTGTGTGTTTAAAGTTCCTTTGCGGCTAAATCTTTGCCCACATAGATCACAACAGAAAGGCTTCTGTTCTGTATGGATTCTCATGTGTGTGTTTAAAGTTCCTTTCTCGCTAAATCTTTGTCCACATAGATCACAACAGAAAGGCTTCTGTCCTGTATGGATTCTCATGTGTGTGTTTAATGTTCCTTTGCGGCTAAATCTTTGCCCACATAGATCACAACAGAAAGGCTTCTGTCCTGTATGGATTCTCATGTGTGTGTTTAAATTATGTTTAAGGCTAAATCTTTGCCCACATAGATCACAACAGAAAGGCTTCTGTCCTGTATGGATTCTCGTGTGTCTGTTTAAAGTTCCTTTGTGGCTAAATCTTTGCCCACATAGATCACAACAGAAAGGCTTCTCTCCTGTGTGGATTCTCATGTGTGTGTTTAAAACTGAATTTCCCATTAATGTTTTGCCACAGTCTTTGCAGCTAAGCTTAACTCCTGTGCAGCCTTTCCTACATTTTTTCTTCTCTGTAGGACATTTATTATATCCAGAGTCTGACAAGTGTTTCAGCTCAGAGAGAGGGTGCTCTACATCACTGTCCTCTTCATCCTCCTCAGTGTCTTCAGTCTCTAAAAAAATTGAAGCATCTCCATGATGTTGTATCCTGGTGGATTCTTCTCCATCATTCTCTTCTAGAAGCTCTCTGCCTTCAATTTGGTCTGGATAAATCTGTGAGAGCAGCAGCAACTGTTCATCATCCAGACTCTTTATGGGAGGAGCAGAGACTGGAAACCTGATGGAATTAATCACCTCCTTCCCATTGAGCTGCTCTCCTGGTAGACTGATGTAGACTCCCTTCTGTTCCTCCTTGATGTGGGGGGGCTTTGGGTCATGCAGGTCGGCACCAGGTCTGTGGTCTAAAGAAGCTTCTTCTTTAACAATCAGCTTCTGCTTAACATCTGCAGGAAACATTGAAACACATTATGAACATTAGATAGTAACCCTAAACTGAGGCACATTTTAATTCTGATATATTTAGGAAATTTTGCTAGATTAAATTCTTTGACAGAACATGCAGAAAAGTAAAACACAGAATAAAATGACATGACTGTTATAACCCCTGCAAAAACTCTGTTCTTTGTAGAGCTACCTTTTTTAACTTAAAGTGCTGATGACACAACATTGACCTTTTCAGCCAGGTTTGCAACAAAACAATCCTGTGAAAATCCTTTAAGGTTTTTGCCGAGCTTTGCTTGAATACAAATTCTCAAAGTTCCTGCTGCTAAATATTACACTGAGAAGCGCTGCCGACCGCCCCAAGATGGCGACCCAAAGGTTGTCAGCGCCCCTAGTCGATTTGTGTATAACCCCTTTTCTTTACCTTAGTGCAGTTGTGCGCTCTTTATTGGGTGGTTGCAGTCCTACACTTTTAACATGAGTCCAAGAAAGGTTGAGATTTGGGCTGTTTTCTTTTGTCCCTTTTAAACTCGTACCATTTGCCCGGCTCTACTCGGATCCACCAGCTTTCTGAGCATTTAGATTATATTTTTTCACTAGCAGTGTGGCTTTTTTCATCTCTACTCAAGAATAAGGCCAATCAGAGAGAAGGGACACAATGTCACATGAACAGACTTTTTTCACTGATTGGCCAAGGATAAAGAAGGTTTTCAATGTAGAAATCAAAAGAAAAAGGTACATTTAGAGTGACGTCATTAATATTAAGGACCACTAAAAACTGAATGGTTCTATTGTCATTCTCTCAGAACAGCAGCTAGAGCTGCAGTGAGTCCCTCCCTACTTCCCTCAGCGCTGCCTCACAGGCACAGGCAGCTGCCTCATCCTGAAAAAAAATCCCAAACTTTTCTTCAATTGAATAAAAAAACTGAAGTAATAATCTTTGGACCAATAGAGATCAAAAGTTAGCACACAGCTTCAGCTGCTTCAGCTAGAAACCACTGATCAGGCCTGAAGTCTGGGAGTAGTGATGGACTCAGACCTGAACCTCCAAAAGCATCTAAAGACAATTACAAGGTCGGCTTTCTATCACCTGAAGAACATTTCCAGGATTAAAGGACTGATGTCTCAGCAGGATCTGGAAAAACTAATCTATGCATTTATTTTTAGTCGAATTGATTATTGCAACGGTGTTTTCACAGGTCAACCTAAAAAGTGGATCAGACAGCTACAGCTGATCCAGAACGCTGCTGCCTGCATCCTCACTGAAACTAAGAAAGTAGAGCACATCACCCCAGTTCTAAAGTCATTACACTGGCTCCCTGTATCTCAGAGAATAGACTTTAAAATCCTTCTGTGAGTCTATAAATCCCTGAATGGCTTAACACCTAAATACATCACAGACTTGTTATCAGTGTATCAACCCTCGAGACCACTAAGGTCTTCTGGCTCCAGCCTGCTCTGCAGAACCAGAACCAGAACCAGACATGGAGAAGCAGCATTTAGTTCCTATGCTCCACTTATCTGGAACAAACTTTCAGAAAACTTTAAAAGTGCAGAAAGCCTCAGTTCCTTTAAATTAAGATAAAAAACATATTTTTTTCACAATTGCCTTCGACTGTTCTAGTTAAACTGTTTTAGTGAAACATCATTAGTTCAACTTTGTAGTCCAACTGTTTTTAATGTTTGCTTTTAGTTTCTATTCCATTTTATTCCTACTTGCTTTTATTCTGTTTTATTTCCCTGTATTTTAATCATGTAAAGCACTTTGCATCGTCTCTTTACTGAAATGTGCTATTCAAATAAATTTGCCTTGAAAGACCTGCATGCAGTCAGAGCAAAGAGAGCAGAGAGGAGACCTGCTCCGTTTTCACACTGTAGATGTATAACATATGTAAAGCTGCCAGTGATTCCTCCCTGGATTACAAAGGGGATATAGATATATTTATAAATATAGGTTTTAACATTGTAGTTTTCTTCTGAAACTGTTGCACTAAAATAATTACCTGATTCCCACACAGTTTGAATCACTTATTCACCTCTTCAATGTGTGGCCTCTAATTACTATCTTTCTGGTAGGATTAGATGTATGCAGTGTGGATTCGGGCAATGTTTAAAATTTCCTACATTACGACATAAATTAATCTTATTGTGTTTTGCATTTCAATAACATTTTAATGACAGTAACACAGGTTAATCTTTATAGTTTTGTCTGATTGGATGCCACTCAATCCAGAGAGTTTTGGCCTTTAGCTGCAACTCAGGACACAGAAACAAAGTAAAGCAATCCTTACTGTTGATAGGAGCAGCAGTTAATGGAAACCTGCTATCAGTCTCCTCCTTCACAAGGAGCTGCTCTCCTTCCTGATGGACCCCGGGTTCCTCCTGTTCCTCCTTTATGTGGAGGAGCTCTGACTCCTGCTGCTCCCCCTCAGGACTCTGTTCTTCAGGAGCCTCTTCTTTAACATCTGCAGCCAACACTGAAACACATTACATACTTTATGAACAACTAGATCTTTACAATGTTACAACAATGGGAAAGATTCAGTTTAGAGAAAAAGATTTGATCAGCAGTGTAGAGAAAACTGAACCTCAGGAACTGACAGTTTCACCCTAGAAATGATCACCAGTAACTTTAGGGTCATTCTGTTGTGGGAATTTAATGTAATTATTCTGTTAAAACATTTAATAATGACTAAATTGGATAGATTATGACAGTTAAATAAATATGAGAGATAAAATATGACAGTTAAACATTGATTTATAAGTATATATTTGTTATGTGAATATATATTTGTAGCTGATTATTTGATCAGTTATTGAATAATTGTCTTTTTATTGTTTTGTTGCATTTAATGGCACAGAGTTTTATATTATTAGCTACTTTTGGCCCAGTATTTGAGTCATTGATTTATTTCGTTACATATTCTAAATGTTGACAGGATTGGTCCTCCATACAGCCAGAAGAAAACCTGCAACCCTTTTCCTACACAAAATAAACCAAAAAGCGTTTTTCGGGGGAATTTTTCCAAGCACAAAGAGAAACTTGATACTGAACGGTGCTACATGCTAAGCTAGCATTAGCACCTCCTAAGCTACATGCTAAGCTAGCATAAGCGCCCTCTATGCTACATGCTAGCTTGTCATGAGCTGCAGGTTTAGCCAGTTTTCTGGGGGAAACCCTGCAACGAGTTGTGATGAAGAGGAGGAATCCATCAGCTGCTGAAAACGGCTCCTAAACTTTAGCTCCATCCACACAGTTAGCATGAAGAAGGAAATCTCCAAACCTGATGGGTGCAGCAGAACTCTGGGCTGGAAAACATCCCCCATCATTGGTGTCTCCTCTGCTGCGTCCTGCCGCTCTTTGAGCTCCTGCTTCCCTCCAGTTTCTCCGCTGTGCCTCCAGCTGCTGGACTTCTTTCCAGACTTCATCACCTGCAGCAGCTGCTGCTCTCTTTCAGCCTCACCAACAATCCAGATTCTGGCCTCACAGCAAAACGAGGACAAAGAACAGGGAAGAGAGCGACGTGGCTGCGCTTTGAGGAAGAGGCACACAAAACACGGCCGCCATCTTGGTGCGGTCATCCTGCAAACAGGATGCCAGAGGCGGATACTCAGGATTTCTCGTCAACTTGTTTGTAAAACGAAAGATAATTATGTCAAGGTTGCCGCTTTGCTTAAATTTAAATATTGCTCTTAAAAATCTGATACAATGAATAATTTAGCATATTTTCGTAGTGTTATTGAGTCATTATATTAGAATGGGTAAAATTGGACACTGATATTTTCACGTTTTGCACCCAAAAGTATTGTTTCTATGTATATCTTATTACATTAGGGAGTTATTTAACTTCCAGGGGAAAAAAAATCTTTTATCTCAGGCATTAGTTTCCTTTTAGTTTTGATCATTATTTCCAGATGTTTACACTCTAATTCCTCAACTCTGTTATGGAAACTTTGAAGGCTCTCTGAATATTATCATAAAATAAATTGGGATAGAAATCAACATTTTCACATAGATAAAATGTCCCCCATACTAATTCAATCATTTTAAACTGAAAGATGACATACAAACACACATTTGTGTCCTCTTATTTCCTGAAATGTGACTAATCAGGAAAAGCACTCTTGTCATTTTTCACTCTTGTCAGATGTTTTTTAACCTAAGAATTGTAAACAAAATAATTTCACATAATAACTCTCAATATTTTAGATAAAAGTCAACAGACAAATTATTTTTTCAGCATTTAAATTTTTTTTAATGAAATTGTAGGTGTGACGGGGTTGAGACCAGCATAACAGGGTTGAAGATGGTAACGGGGTTAAAGGGACAAATACTATTTTACATATTTACTTCAATGTACAGCACTTTCTCTTGGCATTATACTGTATTTAATTTGGAACCAAGGACACCAGATATAAATTGCTGTTGAATTGAGCTTTATTACTCTAAAGTTAAAAAAACAGCATATTACCAACAGTAAAACATTAAGTGAAATGATTAAATGCAACATAATGTGAACTGTGTGTGTGTAGGTAGGTATAACAAAGTCTCATGGGAGATGTGCTAAAAGTAACCTCTTCCTAATTCCTAACATACAGTTACACTTGTAATTTGATATATTAATATTAATAACAACAATGATCAGACAGTGAAGGATTTTAATGTGTCTGTATCAGTGCTTGTGTTTGTGTCCATGTTAAAGTGATTTTGCATGTGTTCCTGTATCAGTGTGTGTGTCTGTATATATGCATTAATGTGCCTTTTGTTTCAATAAGTTCATATTGTGAGTCGGTTCCACACCTCTTTAAAGACTTCCACATGGCGCTTTGTAACGTTTGTGGGGGTGGAATAAGTTCAAGGACTTCATCAAACAGGTACCAGTGAAGATCATCCTGATATGGCCAGAAGAAACACTTTGACCCAATACCATGCATACATTTTTTTCACTTAATTTTTATTTCAATTCTTGCAATTTACACACATATACATACAAGCCCACCTTGAGTCTGCCATTCTTCACTTACAGCATACTTAGAAGAAAAAGCTTGTAGAATGGCCAGCAAAGCAACATGGAGGGAGGCTCTGAGAAATGTTTCCATCCTTCAGCTTTTCTAGCCCACTTCCAGCAGCTCAACATGAAGCCAGATGGAGATTTGGCCAAAGAGCCGAGCGCTTGTCATTGTTGATCATTTAGAGATCAGACTGTGAGGACATGACAGAGCTGCAGTCATCAGAGCCCAGCAGAAAGCAGCAGAAGCCAGAGAAGAAGCAGCAGCCATGCTTGTGTTGTGGATCAAGGTAGCGTGCTCCATGTTTGGCTCATTAAAGCAGAAGCTTCAGAAGCAGACAATGGGCCACTACTGCACTTTACAAGTTTACAGTCCTAGCAGAGTTTCCTTTAAAGACCTTTGGCTTCCAGGCGCTTCTTTCTGGAGGAGTGGCACCCTGGAGCGGGTGGGCTCAGGAAGCCCACTGCAGCTTGGTGACTAGAAGCCACTTTCTAGCAGTGACTTCTGTGCTGCAGCTCGCTTGGCCTTTAACTTTTTCATCTGCAAAGCTGAACAAGGATCAGATGTGCGCTGAGTCTGGACTCACATATTGACTGAGAACGCTGCAAATGCTGCGCTGAATTAGAAAGTCACCTTCTGCATGTGGAAAAGTTGGAGCCTTTAGCATGCAGAAGTTTGAAGAATCAGTCTTTGTTCCCAGAAAGCCGTAGTGGAGCAAAAACACACAAAGACAATGAGTGCAGAAGAGCAGCTGCAAAAAGGCCTCAAAGAAAGTGAAAAGAAGAAAAGAGCAGCAGCAGCAGGAGTCCGGGTGGCCAGCAGAGCAGCACAGCCACAATTTTCCATCTCAAGCCATGAACTTTAAAGCCAGATATCATGTTTAGCTCTGAAGGGCTCCACAAGCCATCAGAATCAAAGCAGAAGCAGAAGCAGGAGCTCAGCTACTTTTAGCTACTTTGTAGACGGCATTCTGGGAGAAAGAAGAGTTTTCATCCACTTTTTTCCACTCTTGCTGCTCATGTGCATTAATGCGCCACCATGAGAGACGAGGGGAAGCTTCTGCTTCTGCTGCTCACACGCTGCACTCTGGACTCCCCAGCAGAAGAGAAAACAGACTCTGCAATAGTTAGAAAAGCACTTCTCACTAACTTTGCAGCTGCACACCTTGCAGAGGGAAAAAGGCAGGAAAAAAGAGGCAAAGCAGCCACTTGTTCCATCCTCTGATGATTAGAAATGAAAGCAGGAAAATCTGCAAAGTGCTTCTTTAGGATCCTGTTCTACGGCTGCAGCTTCTAGCTGCTAAATATCTGCAGACACTTTGGCTTCAGCAGCTTGTGGAGAGCAGCTCTAAAGGAAACTTTCTCACTATGGGGGCTTTATTTTCTGCTGGAACTTTGCTGCTTTTAGCAGCTTTCTGTCCTCCAACACTTGATGCTCAGACCAGAAGCTTAGCTCTGCTTGCTCCCAGCTCAGAGGATGAAGGACGTTTGAAGGTCAAGACGTGACTTTATGGACATGTTGATGGAAATCAAGGACTATTGTGAATGAAGGAGGAGGAGATGGCTGGTCTTGATGACTCAGCATTTCTTGGATCCTTGCAGGGAGAACAGCAGCAGTCTGTAGAAGATGTTCAATGTGCTCTAAGCAGACAGAGAAATGTTCTCTTCTAGATGTGGCTGACTAGAGGCAGCCTTCAAGAGCCACTCCCCGACTGAAGCCTGCAGCTTTCCTTTCTGCCTAGCGCTCTCTGTGCTCCTCAGCCTTGGCTCTCTCTCTCAGACTAAACACAATCAGGAGGGATTGAAGACTTTTGTCAGGCTGGCAGCACAGAATCTTTTGGAACTTTTCTATCTGAGCAACACATGATTGATTTGCTCCTTTAAATAGTCACAGTCATGCTGGGCTCTGGGAGGTCAAAGGTCAGCTAGGTGCCAGCAGGGAAATCTTGATGGCCAAGTTGCTGAATCTTTGCAGCTTTTCCATCTTTTTCTTTTTCTGAGTGCGTTCAGTTCAGATGATCTTTTAGTTGCTTCCTGCAGAGATGTGAACGTTCCACCATGATTCCTGTCTGATTCCAGCAGAGCAGCAACACACATGATGCTTTAAAGCCAAACTGAAGAGGCAGATGCAGACAGGAAGGATTGCTGGCTGCAGTTAGTTGGTGTGGACAGCAGGTGGCGCTGCTGCATGGCCCACAGAGGGAGAGCAGCAGCGCCACCTGCAGGGACACATGAAGAGCAGCCTGAAGCTGAGCTGGAAGACATGAAGCTTTAACATCTGCTGAACTCTTCGGCTCCTCTTTCCCTCACATCTGGCCTGAAGCAGCTTTAAGGTGGAAAACTGCTGCAGCTGGAGGAGATTCAGCAAAACCAACATGTTGCTTTGCTTTCTGGGCCACAAGCTCCACAAGAGGCTTGGCAGCATCAAGGTGGATGCAAGAACAAGAAGAAGAAGAAGAAGAAGAAGAAGAAGAAAAAGAAGTGAGAGCAGCAGCAGCAGCAGTCACCTCCACACAGGCTCTGCTTCCTTGCTGAACATCTCCAAGCAACACGTTTCCTCAGCTGTGCTGTTAGGATGCTGCTCTGAAACATCTCAGGAGGACAGGACACTTGGAGACACTTTGGAGAGGAGATCTCCTGGAATCAGACTCACCTAAAGCTGCTGAGAGCCTCAACATCTCCAGATCCTCAGCAGACTGAGCTGAGCTGGTCAGCAGCTCAGCTCAGTCTGCTGAGCAGAACTTTACTGGACCTGCAGCTCTGACTGGGATCTTCTTCCACTTTGGCTTTCAGCAAAAACATCAGCAGAAGATTCCCAGAAATCACACATGAAATCAATCTTTTCTGGGACTCCAAGCTGGGAGAAAGTGAAGCTGACTGTGGCAACATTTGCTGAACACTTGCAGATGATTTCAGGGAGAAAATGATTCCCGTAGAAGCAGGACTGAATGTTTTACAGCGTAGAAAGAAAGAAAGATTAGAGTCCAGCTAAACATGGATGGAGCCTTTTCATTAGCAATCTTTCAGCTAGCATAAGAGCAGCTAAACAACTGCTAACACACTTCTATCACTGTTTAACAACCTTTAAATGCTCCACAGCAGATTAGTTTACAACAACAATCATCAAACTGTCACTTATTATGCTTCAAATACACTTATTGAAGACAGAAAACCAAACTTCATAGCTTCTCCCACGGAATGCGAACAGAAAGAGCGATGGAGAGCGTGGGAAACCCTTCACAGACTATAATGGTATGATCCGTTAATTTGTCTTTTTAAACTCCGAACTAACACTCAGAACAACAATCCATCAACTCAATATGTTCACCAGGAAAGATAATTATTTACATTTTGGCAGTGGTGACCCTTGGTGGCGGTGTTTTCGTTTGTGTTGTGTTGGAGCACCCTTTTCTTGTGTTTGCTGTGTTTCTGTAGTGTCCAGGGTGGTCCCTTTTCTCCTCGCCACTTCCCCCCCACTGGTAAGCCTCGGTTTCATTAAAAATAAAAAAAATAAAATTATACTCAATTTGGTTCCAAATGCATTCACTGTTTAAACATTCAAGTCCAGGTTATTGTTGAATTAAACCTACTGAAGTTTAATAAAGTTTTGTAGACTTTTCTATATCGTGTCTCACTTCCAGCAGAACTTACCTGGGCCCTTATTACCATTTTCCTGCAGTTATTCCAGGTGGCGCTGTTGGTTTCCTGTATTGTAAACTTTAACATGTGTGTTTCAAAGTAAAAGAAAATCCCCCTCAGGTTGCCACATATCTAAGGATGGATATATTATTATTGAGGTTTTTACGGCACTAGTGGATCGTTTCCCAGACAGTGGGCTGACAGCAAAGGGGCTACCAGAGAGGGCAGAGACATGCAGCAAAGGACCACAGGTCAGAGTCCAGCCTGCAGCAAACACCTAGAGGACTAAGGCCTCTGTACATGGGTTGTGTGTGCTAACCACTGTGGCACCAATTAAATTATTATTTTTATTACAGCTATATGCTTTGATCTATTATAGAGCTGCTTGCAGAAAATCAAACCAGTCAATTATGTCCCTGTAATCAGACACTCAGATCCCGTCTCCTCCTCACACACCTAAGGGTAACTTAGAGTCACCATTTAACCTAACAATCATGTTTCTGGACTGTGGGAGGAAGCCAGAGTACCCAGAGAGAACACCTGGGTTTACCTGGGTTCTTCCAGGTAAAGCAGGTGTTGAACCCAGGATCTTCTTGCTGCAAGCTAACAGAGCTACTGGCTGCAGCACTGGGCAGCCATTTAGGGCCAGTTTGCTGTCAATGCAAAGATGAGCAGAAAGGAATCTAAACCTTGTTCCACACAGGTAGACTCACCTGTCCTGTGAGAAGGGGCGGAGCCTCAGAGGAGTCAGGTGTGATGAGATCAGGAGAAGCAGGTCTAGTCAGGTTCAGACTGCAGTCAGTTTAGATCAGAGCAAAGAGAAGAACCTGGATCAGGGCGGCTTAACTTCTCCTGGTTTTCTCTCTGTAAACAGAACCAGAACCAGAACCCAGTCTGCTTCTGCTTCAGCTTTAATTCTTCACATCTTCTCAGGAAACAGAAGATGTTTTTTATTTTCTGACAGTTGAACTAGGAAGTTAAACCTTTGTTCTCTCAGTGGGAATCTTGGACCGACCCGTTTGTTCAGATTCTTTAGCTGTGAGCTCACAGTCACTTCCTGTTTCCTCTCAGACTGAATAAAAACACAAGATGGAGGAACGTGATCAGAACCAGGAGGACAAGGCTGAGCAGCTATAATATTAAAGTTAATAATAAATCTAATAATAAAGAAGAAGTCATGGTTCTGATCCAAAGCTCCAGATATGAGGATTAAAGATGGAGGCTCAGACACAAAGTCTGGTTCTTTCTAATTAATCGTCACGCACCTTATTTCATCCTCATCATTATTTAGATCTGCTTCTGTTTCCTCTCCAGTCATTTTACTACTTTATCTATCTGATATTAATGCGCTCTCACCTGTCAGCATCTTACTGGCTTTGCCTTCTGGGAGGAAAGCTGTTGGATTTTGTAAAACGACCAACAGAAAATGGAGGAAAAAGAAGGAGAGAACAAAAAGGAGAAGGACAGCAGCTCTGCCCAGGGCACAGCTCTGGAAGGTGAATAGAGGAGTTTTGAAAAGTCAATTGGTCCCTGGATCACAGAGCAAATACAAGCACTTTAAAGCTTATTGCTGCAGATTAATTTCTCTTTTTCTCTATTTTTACCCACCAGCCTGGTGAGAAGTGCAACATGTAGTAATCAAAAACAAGGAGATTTACATGCATATATATTCTTTGTAAATGTTTCCACTTGTTATTCAGGATTATTCAATATTTTTCCTGTTTATTGATCCTCAGTAAATGACATTACTAGAGCTGCACCTTTAACCCATCAGGCTGCTGAAACTAATTAACCAGCCTCCAGTGGAGGAGCTAGGCTTTTTGGTTTGGGGGGGGGGGGGGGGGGGGGGGTCTTTGTTCTTGTCTCTCAAAAAGTCCCTTACCACCAGTCTATAAGGGTGAGGACCCTATAAAATGTTTCCAGACAACAAAACTACTGAATGCAATAAAATGTTGACTGGAAATGAGCTGAAGACTGAGAAGAAACCTGAAAAACAGACAAGTTACAACCTGACCTCAGATTTTTACAGCTCAGTTCACTGCTGGTAGAAAGAGAAGAAGAACTGAAAGTAAAGGTGTTTAAACTCAGGTAAACTCACCTTGACAGGGGGCGGAGCCTCAGGTGAGTCAGTTACAGTCAGGTATCAGATCAGGAGAAACAGGTTCTGACTCCATTTAGCAGCAGAACAGAACAGAGAGAAGACTCTGGATCAGGGTGAGTGTGAACTTATTCTGGGTTTCTCTCTGTGGACTGTGAACAGAACCAGGAACAGAACTCAGTCTGGTTCTCCTTCAGAACCAAGCTGCTGCTTCATGTAACCGTGGTGCTGGTCAGGCTCTGATTTCCTGCTTATCAGCACCAACAAACGCTCAGTTTCCTTCCTTTGTCTCTTTTCTTCAGACAAAAACTGAATGTGAGGAAATGGGAGATGATGTAAAAGTGCCTTTAGCATCGTTTGCTTTCTGAGTGGAAAGTCTAGTCAGACTCATATTTGTGGGAAGACCATCCCACAGGTTGGTTCCTTTGACAGAAAAAAACATTTTTACCAAAAGATGTTTTACTAAATGGAACTTTGCATTCTCCACATGTAGCAGCTCCAGTTGTTCAGTAGAACCGGTACCGGTTCTCTGCTGCTTCTTCCTCATGATCTTAGCTAATGCTGACGTCAGAGACTCACATCCTGTTCTAGATGAAGAATTGAGCTGAATCAGGAAAAGTGCTTTGAAAACTCTGAAGTCTGCAGATTGTGATTTAGCTGCTGAATAAAAGCTGAAAATCAAACTTTGTTCTCAGTTGATCTCTGATTCTTTGCAGCAGCAGCCGCACCTTTCTGTAAAATCTCTCTAGAGACAGTTTGTCTCCTGCAGAACATCATGTCATGGTTGCTATTTAGTTCTTTTACAACCAGCCTCTGATGACATCACAGCAGGCCAGAGTCCTTTAGAATACGGCCATTTGTAGTTTTTCTCTCCTTTTTCTCCTGGTTTTGGATCCAGTTGCTCCTTCAGAGGCGTTTCCTTGTATTTCCTGGTTTCCTGGTTTTCGTTACGGCTGCACCATGTTTGATCCAGATGTGTTCAGTTGTCTAGCATCTGGTTTATTATCGCCTGTTGTCTTTGTTCACATAAATTCTTTTTTAATGCAATCTGAAAAACTCACACAGAAAGAAAAATACAATTAGAAGAATTTTATTGATATAATTATTTTAAGACTGTGGCGCTCAGACCTCAGCAGGAAACATTAGCGCTACATTTTACTTTAATATGCATAAGCAGGTGTATGAGAACAGGGATGTTTCCCCCCAGGCCTGAAACTGGTGGTGGAGTGGAGATAGACAAAGTTGGTTCAGTCCATAGACGCTGGTTGGTGAGACGATCTGCTTGAGCTGTATTGGTGAGATCCAGTAGACTGGGAGAGGTGATACTAGTGCTTCACTCAGGGACCCACAAAGATAGATGTCCAGCTTGGATAAACACAGGTTTGCATGAACCTGTCCATGATGAGCAAGCATGAAGCGACAGTGGAGAGGAAAAACTCCCCTTTGGGAAGAAACCTCTGGCAGAACCAGGCTCAACATGGCGGTCTTCTGCTGGACCCATTGAGATGTGACAGGGAATGCAGTCAGAGTCCAGGAGGAATTACACTCTGATAGGGACGAGGTTGAAGGAGCACCATGGGAAAGCCAGATGGAGCTTGGCTACCATGGTGGAGAAGGGATGGAGGTGGGTTGAATCAGGGTCATCTGAGTCCTAATCAGACATTGGGCAACCACTGCTTGAGCTTTGGCTGGGTAGCAGGCTGAGACGTGATTTGAAGACCTTTAAGATGAACTCTGGATGCTGATTGGGGTTCGTGGAGGTCTGGTTCAAAGCTGATTGGCTTATGTCGGAGGCAGATGAGCCTCTGATTGGATGAATGTAAGTAATTCAGTTTCTTCAGTTGAATTTCCGCCTAGGCTTCATATAGTTTATAAATACTTTTAAATGGCTGCCCTAATTGACAAATATCAAAGTTTCAATGGAATGAAAAGGAGCCAGAAATGTTGTTCAGCAGTTCATGCAGACTAGTTTGTAACAGCGTCACTTTTAACCCTCTCATTGCCGTTTATTCAGCAGACAGGACTTGCCTGAAGTTTGTTGCTTTGCCCTTTAAACAGTTATTGCTCAGTCAGAAACACAATTAATACTGAATAACTGTCAGATAGTGAAAGTTGAAGAAGTCTTGGACAAAACGGCAGAAGGACACTCCCTGCACAGTTTAGATTCTACAGCCAAAGAAATAAATAGAGAAAACCTTCAGGTCACCTGAATATAACTTTGGTCATAAAGGAGCTGAAACACCAAGATGTTCCTCCTAAATCAAATCTTTTTCAGAGGAACATCTTGGTTCTGATTGAGCTCATCATGGTAAAATCTTCAATCAGATAAATCCATCTCTGCTGTTCTTCTGGAGAAGGACATGCAGGATGGTCCAAGAGAAGAGTTACAAGCTGCAGAAGAGAACTAAAAGGATGTAAAACTTTCTGGAAATGAGTGTATTTGTCCTTGATTTGAGAAGCTAAATCAGATTATCTGCCAATGGAATGAGTATTTTGATCTCTAAAATAAGATTATTAGATATACTGACCTTGAAATAAGATGATGGAGATGAGTTGATCCTATATTAAGTGCTAAATCGTATTCAGTTGGCAGATAATCCTATTTAGCTGCTCAGATCAAGGGCAAAAACACTCATTTCAATCCAGTTTTACTTCCTTTTAGTTCCTTTTAGCAGTGAAGCTGCAGCATCTTTGTGGGCCGCTGTGTTCAGAACCAACACATCAGAACTTCAGAGGAAATGTTCCCTCCTTCATTCACTCTGGATGTTTCTACAGACCTGGAACAGGATTCCAGTTCAGACCTGAAAAGGTTTCACCCTCAGTTTTAGCTTCATTCTCTGAAGAAAGCAGAACTTCTCCAGATGGTTCTGAGGAGATCACCCAGCAGACATCAGGAGGTGCATGAAGTAGTGAAGGAGAGGACAATCCAGACCCAGATGGTACCTGCTGAACTCAGGTTCCTCTGGTCCTCTACATACATGATGGGAACCAGCTTTCTGCTCTACAGAACACTGACTGGACCTGAACCACTGGGAACTGACTGGTTCTGGTTTCTCTCTCAGGCTGACTGAAGTCCAGGAGATGGAGAACAGAGCAGAACCTCCAGGATCCAGATGTCCATCTATGAGGAGTGATTGGTACAAAGGAAGACCACCAGACTTCAGTGAACCTGGACCCTCAGACTCAGAGTAAGAACCCAGTTTCTAACTGTGACTCCACAGAGATATAATATCTAGAACATTAACTGGTTGATCTTCAGCGTCTCTCTGGTTTCAGCTTTATTCTGGTTCTAAGGTTCTTCTTCATGGTCCGTTCATGGGTTCTGTTCTTTAATGACGGCCACATCAGCTCCTCAGACCAGATCAACAGCTTTAGTTCTGCTATCAGGGACCAGATCCTCTGCTCTCCACCTTCTCAGACTAGATGTGATCAATCGGACCGAGTCCAGAACTTTCTGGGCTTTGTAGTACTAGTTGTGTATACTATAGAAGTACTTTGTAGAATAATTCATCTAAATCTGATCTCATCAGCTCCATTGAACTGTGACATGAGCCTGTTTTCCTGCAGGTGTTGGTAGGATCCATGTGATCCAGACTAGTAGAACCCGGTTATTAAGACAATGTTCAGTTTGGTCCAACAGAACCGTCTGAATGTTTCTGGGTCTTTAAAGCTTCTGCCTCTCTGCAGCACTTTGTGTTCAGAGCATCTTCTCTGGTTTTTATCAGAGTTTCTCACTGATTGATGTGATCTGAATAACAACATGTTGGTGTTTCAGAGGTCAGAACCACAGACAGAGAGCAGAACCTTCAGGATCCAGCTGTCCGTCTAACAGGAGTGACCGGTCCAAAGGAAGACCTCCACACTTAAGTAAAGAACCTGGACCCTCAGACTCAGAGTAAGAACCCAGTTTCTAACTGATCCATGTGACTCTGCAGAGATATAATATCTAGAACATTAACTGGTTGATCTTCAGCGTCTCTCTGGTTTCAGCTTTGTTCTGGTTCTAAGGTTCTGCTCCATGGTCCATTCATGGGTTCTGTTCTTTAATGACGGCCACATCAGCTCCTCAGACCAGATCAACAGCTTTAGTTCTGCTATCAGGGACCAGATCCTCTGCTCTCCACCTTCTCAGACTAGATGTGATCAATCAGACCGTGTCCAGAACTTTCTGGGCTTTGTAGTACTAGTAGTGTATATTATAGAAGTACTTTGTAGAATAATTCATCTAAATCTGATCTCATCAGCTCCATTAAACTGTGACATGAGCCTGTTGTCCTGCAGGTGTTGGTTGGACCCATGTGATCCAGACCAGTAGAACCCGGTTATTAAGATAATCTTCAGTTTGGTCCACCAGAACTGTCTGAATGTTTCTGGGTCTTTAAAGCTTCTGCTTCTCTGCAGCAGTTTGTGTTCAGAGCTTCTTCTCTGGTTTTTATCAGAGTTTCTCACTGATTGATGTGATCTGAATAACAACATGTTGGTGTTTCAGAGGTCAGAACCACAGACAGAGAGCAGAACCTCCAGGATCCAGATGTCCATCTAACAGGAGTGACCGGTCCAAAGGAAGACCTCCACACTTCAGTAAAGAACCTGGACCCTCAGACTCAGAGTAAGAACCCAGTTTCTAACTGATCCATGTGATTCCACAGAGACATAATATCTAGAACATTAACTGGTTGATCTTCAGCGTCTCTCTGGTTTCAGCTTTATTCTGGTTGTAAGGTTCTGCTTCATGATCTGTTCATGGGTTCTGTTCTTTACTGATGGCCACATCAGCTCCTCAGACCAGATCAACAGCTTTAGTTCTGCTATCAGGGACCAGATCCTCTGCTCTCCACCTTCTCAGACTAGATGTGATCAATCGGACCGAGTCCAGAACTTTCTGGGCTTTGTAGTACTAGTTGTGTATACTATAGAAGTACTTTGTAGAATAATTCATCTAAATCTGATCTCATCAGCTCCATTGAACTGTGACATGAGCCTGTTGTCCTGCAGGTGTTGGTAGGATCCATGTGATCCAGACCAGTAGAACCCGGTTATTAAGACAATGTTCAGTTTGGTCCAACAGAACCATCTGAATGTTTCTGGGTCTTTAAAGCTTCTGCCTCTCTGCAGCACTTTGTGTTCAGAGCATCTTCTCTGGTTTTTATCAGAGTTTCTCACTGATTGATGTGATCTGAATAACAACATGTTGGTGTTTCAGAGGTCAGAACCACAGACAGAGAGCAGAACCTTCAGGATCCAGCTGTCCGTCTAACAGGAGTGACCGGTCCAAAGGAAGACCTCCACACTTCAGTAAAGAACCTGGACCCTCAGACTCAGAGTAAGAACCCAGTTTCTAACTGATCCATGTGACTCTGCAGAGATATAATATCTAGAACATTAACTGGTTGATCTTCAGTGTCTCTCTGGTTTCAGCTTTGTTCTGGTTCTAAGGTTCTGCTCCATGGTCCATTCATGGGTTCTGTTCTTTAATGACGGCCACATCAGCTCCTCAGACCAGATCAACAGCTTTAGTTCTGCTATCAGGGACCAGATCCTCTGCTCTCCACCTTCTCAGACTAGATGTGATCAATCAGACCGTGTCCAGAACTTTCTGGGCTTTGTAGTACTAGTAGTGTATATTATAGAAGTACTTTGTAGAATAATTCATCTAAATCTGATCTCATCAGCTCCATTAAACTGTGACATGAGCCTGTTGTCCTGCAGGTGTTGGTTGGACCCATGTGATCCAGACCAGTAGAACCCGGTTATTAAGATAATCTTCAGTTTGGTCCACCAGAACTGTCTGAATGTTTCTGGGTCTTTAAAGCTTCTGCTTCTCTGCAGCAGTTTGTGTTCAGAGCTTCTTCTCTGGTTTTTATCAGAGTTTCTCACTGATTGATGTGATCTGAATAACAACATGTTGGTGTTTCAGAGGTCAGAACCACAGACAGAGAGCAGAACCTCCAGGATCCAGATGTCCATCTAACAGGAGTGACCGGTCCAAAGGAAGACCTCCACACTTCAGTAAAGAACCTGGACCCTCAGACTCAGAGTAAGAACCCAGTTTCTAACTGATCCATGTGACTCCACAGAGACATAATATCTAGAACATTAACTGGTTGATCTTCAGCGTCTCTCTGGTTTCAGCTTTGTTCTGGTTGTAAGGTTCTGCTTCATGATCTGTTCATGGGTTCTGTTCTTTACTGATGGCCACATCAGCTCCTCAGACCAGATCAACAGCTTTAGTTCTGCTATCAGGGACCAGATCCTCTGCTCTCCACCTTCTCAGACTAGATGTGATCAATCGGACCGAGTCCAGAACTTTCTGGGCTTTGTAGTACTAGTTGTGTAATGATTTGTGATGAGAGAACCCAAAAGTAAGCCGGACACAGAGCTGGAGCTTAAAAAAGGGGTTTATTAACAAAATCCAGGTGGCAAAAGGCAGACTCAAAAAACTGGAAGGCAAAACAGAACAGGCACGGACTGACAGACAGGCAGGTTGAATACAAAAATAATCAGGGGCTGGAAAGAGCTTACCGCGGGCTGACGAGAGGAATAAACACAAGACGTTCCGGCAACAAACAAACAACTAAGGCAGGCTTAAATAGGAGGATGGAACAGGTGAGCAGGGCGGGACCAATTAACCAAAACAGGTGAAAGCAATAGAAGGAACATACAGACTAATAAAGAAAGTAAGACCAAAACTAATCCACACGAGCTGACATAAATAATAACTAAGACCAGATGACTACAAACAGACTAAGCACAAATCAAAAACAACACAACACAGAAATAAACCCTAAAACAGAAAGGTTGACTAACTGAAAATAACCTAAACCACAACAGAACATTACAAGTTGTGTATACTATAGAAGTACTTTGTAAATTAATTCATCTAAATCTGATCTCATCAGCTCCATTGAACTGTGACATGAGCCTGTTGTCCTGCAGGTGTTGGTAGGATCCATGTGATCCAGACTAGTAGAACCCGGTTATTAAGATAATGTTCAGTTTGGTCCAACAGAACCATCTGAATGTTTCTGGGTCTTTAAAGCTTCTGCCTCTCTGCAGCACTTTGTGTTCAGAGCATCTTCTCTGGTTTTTATCAGAGTTTCTCACTGATTAATGTGATCTGAATAACAACATGTTGGTGTTTCAGAGGTCAGAACCACAGACAGAGAGCAGAACCTTCAGGATCCAGCTGTCCGTCTAACAGGAGTGACCGGTCCAAAGGAAGACCTCCACACTTCAGTAAAGAACCTGGACCCTCAGACTCAGAGTAAGAACCCAGTTTCTAACTGATCCTTGTGATTCCACAGAGATATAAAACATAATATTTACTCAGTCTTCAGTTTATAAAGTGAAAGTAAATTTGTTTAGAACTTTAACTTAACTTAAAGCTCCATAATCATCAGCTGTTAGTCAATAAACCAGTAGTATTCACTGAAGAAACATTGGGCCTGGTTATACACACATGTACAATGGTCTTAGTCACATTGGCTGTAGGGAGAATTGTTGGCATGTAAATGTGTAAATATATGTTTAGAAGCATATTCATTCATTTGTTTAAAAATGGACCTTAGAGTTTTATAAACTTGTAAGCAAAGCATGAATTTGGAAGACCATTTATGTTAAGATCTAAAGGAAGGAAAAGGGGTGTGATTACTTTTGTTTTACTTCTTCAGACCAGGAGCTGGACTGCTGGCAGCCAATCAGAGCAGCTGTGCTCCAGGTGAGACTGAACATCTCCAATCAGAACTTTCTTCTATCGTCTCTGTTGAACTAATTCCTCACCTTTAGTTGGCATTTGGGAATTTAAGTGTTTAAAGTCTTTCTGGGATCGATTATTTCCCCTGAATCTCTGGATTTCCAGCTGCTGTAAATGTAACGTCTGTATTCAACCCAACAACCTATTGGGTTTGCTTTTAAGTGGTTCTGTTTTTAGCCCTTTGTGCTAAATGCATTAAAACTGAACATCTCCTTAAAGCTGCTGCTCATTTTGATGGAAACAAAAAGGTGGAGAAAACAACCTGCTGCACTGCTGCTTTACAGAAAGAGGGAAGGAAAGTCTGAGAGAAAGAAACCTTTATTTCCTCTGACAATAGATCCCAGATTACAGCAGATATATTTGTAGAAACATGGAATATTTCTATCTGCTGTTTACTTCTAAAGGACCAAATCAGTCCCATGTCATTTCTAATCTGTAATTATTCTCTAAAAACATCCAATCCAGTCTCTGAGGGAGAAAAGCATCTGAAATGTGAACACTACCTGATCCAAGGAGCTGTTTCTCTGGCAGATTAGAGCATTTCCTCCAGATTTCCTTCATTAAGGCTGAAAATGCTGCCAGGAACCATTTTCTGTCTCTCTGCCTCTTCTGTAGCTGCTGTGTTTGTGGGAGAAGGTCAGATAGAAGCAGAGAAATGAGGACAATGGTGACCTGATGCTAAAGAGTTCATGTTGCTGAAAGCTGCTGCATGTTTCTCTCAGCATTTCTTCATCTGATCTGCTTTGTGAATCAGATCCTGACAGAGAACAGATACTGGCCACAAAGCAGAGGCAGAACTCTGCTGTCTGACCATCTAACAAGGTTCTGCTTCTAAGGATGGATCCCATTGGTTAGCATCAAATCATGTGAACTAAGAGACCTTCTAATGATGACACCTCCTGATGTTCCAGATGTTTCTGCTTCAACTTCATCACTAAATCAGCTTTTTCCTTCAGTTGTCTCTTCTTCTCTGTTCCAGCAGATGTTGGTCTGCAGGAGGTTCTAGAGGAACATAAGATCAGTCTGAGGAGGAGATGTGAACGTGTGACTGAAGGAAGTGATGAACCAGGAAGTAGAACCCTCCTCAACAGGATCTACACTGATCTCTACATCACAGAGGGACAGAGTGAAGAGGTTAATACCCAACATGAGGTGAAGCAGCTGGAGAGAGCTTCCAGGATGCAGAACCTCCATGACTCTCCAATCAGGTGCCACGACATCTTTAAAGCCTCACCTGACCAACATGGACCCATCAGAGTGGTTCTGACCAACGGCGTCGCTGGTGTTGGAAAAACCTTCTCAGTGCAGAAGTTCACTCTGGACTGGGCCGAGGGCTTGGAGAACCAAGATGTCCGTGTGGTGGTTCTGCTGTCGTTCAGGGAGCTGAACCTGATCAGAGGTAAGCAGCACAGTCTTCTCACGCTGCTCCATGTTTTCCATCCAACCCTCCAGAAGCTCCCAGCAGAGCAGCTGGCTCGCCACAAACTTCTCTTCATCTTTGACGGCCTGGATGAAAGCAGACTTTCTCTGGACTTCAACCACAGTCGGCTTGTTTCTGACGTCACACAGAAGTCATCAGTCAACGTTCTGCTGACAAACCTCATCAAGGGGAACCTGCTTCCCTCGGCTCTGGTCTGGATCACCTCCAGACCTGCAGCGGCCAATCAGATCCCTCCTTCATGTGTTGCCAGGGTAACAGAGGTACGAGGCTTCACCGACGCCCAGAAGGAGGAGTACTTCAGGAGGAGGTTCAGTGATGAAGAGCTGTCCAGCAGAATCATCTCCCACATCAAGACCTCCAGGAGCCTCCACATCATGTGTGGAATCCCAGTCTTCTGCTGGATCACTGCTACGGTTCTGGAGAACATGTTGACCACAGAGCAGAGAGGAGAGCTGCCCAAGACCATGACTGACATGTACTCTCACTTCCTGCTGGTCCAGACCAGGAGGAAGAAGAACAAGTACCATGAAGGACATGGGAGGAGTCAGAAGAAGCTGACGACACGCTTCCAGCTGGTCTGGAAAAGATGGAAGAAGAACAAGTACCATGGAAGACATGGGAGGAGTCCACAGGAGGTGATGGAGGCTGACAGGGAAGTTCTCCTGAAGCTGGGGAGGCTGGCGTTGGAACATCTGGAGAAAGGAAACATCATGTTCTACCAAGAAGACCTGCAGCAGTGTGGTCTGGATGTCACAGAGGCCTCAGTGTACTCAGGAGTTTGTACAGAGATCTTCAAGAGAGAGAGCGTGATCTTCCAGAAAGCAGTCTACTGCTTTGTTCATCTGAGCATTCAGGAGTTTCTGGCTGCAGTCTACATGTTCCACTGCTTCACCAGCATGAACACACAGGTGGTGGTGAACTTCCTGGGAGAAAATTATTATTATACTCTGGAGGACTTCCTAAGGAGAATCATGTATAAATCCCTCAGCAGTAGAAATGGCCACCTGGACCTGTTTGCTCGCTTCCTTCATGGCCTCTCTGTGGAGTCCAACCAGAGACTCTTAGGAGGCCTGCTGGGTCAGACAGAGAACAGTCCAGAAACCATCCAGAGAGTCATCACCAACCTGAAGGAGATGAACACTTATGAAATCTCTCCTGACAGAAGCATCAATATCTTCCACTGTCTGATGGAAATGAAGGACCTCTCAGTTTATCAGGAGATCCAACAGTTCATGAAATCAGAGAACAGATCAGAGAAGCTCTCTTTGTTCCAGTGCTCAGCTCTGGCCTACATGCTGCAGATGTCAGACGAGGTTCTGGATGAGTTGGACCTGGAGAAGTACAACACATCAGAATCAGGACGACGGAGACTGGTTCCAGCTGTGAGGAACTGCAGAAAGGCTCGGTGAGTCCAGATGTCTTCATTGACTGATGCTGATTCAGCATTATTGCCGTCCGGTTTATTCTTCATTATTCACTCGGTTCTGGACGTTTTTGGACCTTTAACTACTTCCTTTATACTTTGGACTATTTCAACTATCAGATTTCTAAATCTTCAGCTCATTCAGGTCAGCTCTGCTGCAGCTTTTGGTATTTAGAGATGTTGATCTTTTAGAAAGATTCAATCATCCAGAGACACATTTTAAACTTTAAACCGCTCTTCACTCATTGGGCTGTTACCCATAATTCACCTCTTTAGAAAATCACTCTTTAGGTCAGGGCTATTGAACTGATGGTCTGTGGGCCACTTCTGGTCCGCTGGTGATGGTAATCTGGGCCGTAAATGACTTCTTTGTAAAAACTAAATAAATCAGAGAAGATCAGAAACATTGTGTGAAAAACAGCCCAGATGAGCGTCATGGTTGAACAACCTTGGTTTGTCTGCTGCTCAGTTCCTAACCTCTAAGTAATAGGTTAGCCTTCATTGTTCTCTGAAACAGTCCACAACTATGTTTGTCTGCCAGTGTCTACGACTGTCACTGACATCTTCAACCCTTGGAGTTGCTATCTCCATAGTTCTCGCTGTCGCCATAGTTCTCGCTGTCTCGTCAACTTTAAGTAAGCGCATGGGTTCGTTGATGTGTGTGAGCGCCAGAGCGCTTTCTGGTGTGGAGGAGGAGCGAGTGATGTGTTCAGAGCGTATGAGAAAAACTAAACTAACAGTGAATTTGTCATGATTTTAGGTTCTGTCTTAGTTTTGAATTATGGAATAGTTTGAGTTTTGTTGTGGTTTGATTTTGTTCTTTGTTCTATACTATCTGTTAGGGTTCTGTAAGCTTTTAGCTCCGTTCTGTTCACCTGCCAGCTCACCTCCCTGTTTTTACCCTATTAGCTTGTCACTCCCCTGTCAGCAGTCACCTACCTATCAGTTCAGTTCTCTGTCAGTCACTTCCCTGCCTCTGATTAGTTTCAGCTGTTTCCTTGTAATTAGTTTTCACTCCATTTCACCTGTGCACTTCACTATATAGTTCTGCCTCAGTCTTTAGTTCTCCGCCAGATCATTAACGAGCCCACGGTGAGTTTTGTTCCAGCGTTCCTTTCTTGATTGACCTGTTGATGCTAACCTGAGAGCCTTTTTGATTCTGAGCCAGCCTGTTCCCTGATCTGTTTTTCCTGCCCTGTCTGACTGATTTACCGGTTTACCGATCTGATTCTGTCCCATGGTTATCCGAGCTTGCTTTTGCCCTGTCTGTACCTCTGCCTATTTTGGACTGCCTTTTGTGTACCGGATTTTGGACTGCCATTTTGACCATTGAGCCTTGCCTGTCCCTGTTTTACTATTAAATCCTGTTTTTTGCCTTCACCTCGCTTGTTTGGTTTGAATACTGGGTTTGCCTGATTCTAGTTCATAACAGAATTAAATACAGCGGCTCAATCTTGCCATGAAAATTTACACTCAATGGTCTCCCAGTGTCTCTCAGGAGCCCTTTGGCTTGTTCCACTATGTTATGGTGCTGGAACAGAGTTAGAAGAGAAAGATTTCAGCAAACTAGATCCGCTATCATCACACCTCTCAACTTTTAGGGAAAGTTAAGAGTGAGATTATGTTCATTTTTTGGGCTGGTGGAGCGGTGGAGAATGGATCCAGTCAACTGCGTCTCATTTTTAACTGACTAGACATAGAAGTGGAGATGTTTTCCTTTGGTTAAAAAGTGAAAGAGGAGTGTCAACACTTTACCGTCCAGTTAGTGGGTTAAACAGAAAAACACAAAACCGTTCTCCTGTGATTGTTCCAACATACCAAGACTGCCTGATATGAGCAGAATCACGTCTGTTTAATCTCTATTCACAACATTTATGCTCAATATTGCACCTTCTCAACAAGTAAACAGCTCTGTGGTCCATGCCAGATTTCTGAGGAAAATCCAGTTTGCTCTGACTTTGGCTCATCTGCAGAAATTCTGTCTGCTGCAACCAAAACTCCACCTTCCTGAGTCCATTCAGCTGCTGCTTTATTCTTGTAAAATAGATTTTGTTACTAGATAGACCCACATGAATGGATCAAATGAAACAGACCCCACATGTACAAATAATCACTGAATAAAGTTATAAAGTAGTTGTAAGTTTCTGCCGACATTATTACTCTCCTTTTTTAATCAGAATCAGAAATACTTTAATAACTACAGGTTACTACATGGGTTATTACATGCTGGTGTTAAATCTCACTGCAGAAAATGAAATAAAATAATAATTTTACTAAATAATTTCATGGCAATAAAATTAGAACCCTGAAAGTTTTGCACATCTTTCAGTTCTTCCATAGCAGGACTGCTCCTCTGAAATGAAAAAATATGCTATACAGCTCTTTAAAAAAATCCAGGTTATAATTTCATGTAATCGGGCTAAATCAGTTTGATCTAGAAATCTAAAAGAAATGATGCTGTAACCTGATTCTTTTATTAAGCCATGTAGCTTAATACAACCTCAGGTTTTGTACATATATGTTGGTCACGGGGGTCAAGTGAACGCTACAGCTTTTCAAGCTGAACCAATAAACAGACAGGAAAAATGCATCAATAAAGAGTGTAAAGGGCTCCTTTAGAGGGAACAGGAGGAATGACAGTCTGAGCTGAAGCCCCTTCAGTTACAAGTCTCTTAAAATGACCCTTAAAAGTGGACACCTAAATTACATGTAAGGTAATTATGTGCACCTGAATTCAAGCACAAGGTGACGCATCAACCCCCCCCCCCCCCCCCCCCGAGACTAAGTGGTGTTAACAGAGCTGAGAAAACGTTCCATTAAGAGCGTATTTGATCCTGTCTACAGACACCAGGCTACAGACTTCAGCTGAGAGGCTTTAGCTGCTGTCTAAATGCTACTTGATGATTTTGTGGAGTTGGATTTCATCATCAACCATGATTGATCATTTAATCATGTTCACCATCAGAGTGATTGACTGAAGGTTGTAACTCAGGAAATAATAACTGATTACTGAGTTCCTAATTAAAAGGAAACAGGTGATTTTATCAAGTTGCAGCAAAAAGAAACAGAGCAAAAGTAAAGCCACCCTCAGCAGCAGCCTGTTGCTCTCCCAGCTCTGCTCTGATCTCAGCAGCACCTTTCACATTGCTATAGCAGACTGCAGCTTTGGGCCCTGAACCAATAACACATAACACACATAAGCCAAACACTGATGCTCACCCACACACAGATCATCAGCCATGGCCTTGTGAAAGAGGGCAAAGTGGAGCCTGGTAGCAGGTGGAGCTTACCTGAAGCTGAGCCGGCCTTCACCTTTGCCTCCATCTGCAGGTGTGAGTGGCTTTAATGCTCAGAGTGGCTCAGAGCTGATAGGTCTGGCTGTAAAACACAAGAGGCCTTTGCTCCATAACGTTCTCATCCAGCACTACTGACTACATAAAGGAGCTATTCACTTACTTTATGGGATCTAAGATGTCAAAACATTAGGACGACTTTCCTGTTAGTGAGACTTTAAAAAGAATTCAGAGTTCAAGTGTCAAATATAAAATACATAATAATGAATAAATAATGAATGGAGCATAAATCTTAGACTTAGACAACTTTATTTGTCATTTTGTATGCACAAAGTGCGTACAGAACGAAATTTCGTTGCATACAGCTTGCAAATTGCAGTAGAAGTTAAATTACAGTTTTAGGTGCGGCAGAGATTTAAAAGTAAACAGTAGATTTAAAATACAGTATAAAACAATTGAAATGTAAGCAATGCAGGAGAAAGTCACAGTATACAAAACCATTTTATGTACAGATTTGGATTGTGCAAAGGCATTAGTGCAAGAATGCATTTAAAGAACAGTCCATGGTGGGGGTGTGAGGGGTCCCTGATAATGTTACGGGCTTGGGACACACAGCGCTGAGATGAAATGTCTTTTATGGAGGGAAGAGGAGCCCCGATGATCCCTTCTGCTGTCCTCACCACTCTCCTCACGTTCTTCCAGTCAGAGGCACTGCAGCCTCCACACCACACAGAGAGACAGCTGTTCAGAATGCTCTCTATGGTGCTTCTGTAGAAGGTTGTGAGGATGGGCGTTGGCAGGTGAGCTCTCCTCATCCTCCGCAGGAAGTACAAGCGTTTCTGTGCCCTCTTCACCAGTGATGTGGTGTTCACAGACCAGTTGAGGTTGTCTGTGATGTGCACCCCCAGGAACTTGGTGCTGCTGACCACTCCACAGCTGAGCTGTTGATGACCAGTGGAGCGTGGGGAGGCCGGTTCTTCCTGAAGTCGACGATGATCTCCTTCGTCTTCTCCACGTTCAGGATCAGGCTGTTGTCTCTGCACCAGCCCACCAGCTGCTCCACCTCCTTTTTGTAGTCCTGGTCGTTGTCGTCTCTGATCAGGCCCACCACCGTTGTGTTGTCTGCAAACTTCACAATGTGATTTGTGGTGAAACTGGTGACGCAGTCGTGTGTCATCAGGGTGAACAGCAGTCTGAAAAACAGCAATCTGAAAACATTGTCCACTAATCTACCATTTTAGTGTGTGGTGGCACAAGTGAGTCTAGAGTCAAGACATCTATCAATTTTAATATAATTATGTAGATATGATGATTATTATTATACTCAATGTTCATCATAGAAGAAGAATAAAATAAAATGTTTTTGAACTTGATAATTATTGCACATTAACAAGCTGCAACCAGCTATAAATGGTTGTAACAAAATCTTCTCTTGCAGCAATATATCAAGCTAAAACAGACTTTGTAGTAAATTAAATAGGGGTCCCTCCACTGCAGACAGCAGCAGGTAGAATGCACTTCAGCTATTATACCACTGAAGAAGTATAGTGCTAAACTAAGTCACCCATTGGTAAACTCCTGCAGCGGAGAGCATGCTCTGAAGAAAAGCTGCTTTATTGATGCAGTTGTAGTAACACACTGTGTTCTATTGGAAGTAACGTAACACCGTTATCTGTTACATTAAGTCATGACTCTCTTTACTAAATGAAAACTGGAGCCTCCTGTTTTCTTTTTGATACATTACCAGTAATTTTACCCAGTTTTGTCACTTCCAGTAAAAGGAAGAGGCGTCACTTGTATGTATAGTTAGAGATGATTTGGAAGTGAGATGAAGCCAAAACAACCATAGTGTATTATCACTAGACTCACATATGTCTAGAGATAATCTGGTGATCATTTACAGGGGTTGGACAATGAAACTGAAACACCTGGTTTTAGACCACAAAAATTAATTAGTATGGTGTAGGGCCTCCTTTTGCGGCCAATACAGCGTCAATTCGTCTTGGGAATGACATATACAAGTCCTGCACAGTGGTCAGAGGGATTTTAAGCCATTCTTCTTGCAGGATAGTGGCCAGGTCATGACGTGATGCTGGTGGAGGAAAATGTTTCCTGACTCGCTCTTCCAAAACACCCCAAAGTGGCTCAATAATATTTAGATCTGATGACTGTGCAGGCCATGGGAGATGTTCAACTTCACTTTCATGTTCATCAAACCAATCTTTCACCAGTCTTGTTGTGTGTATTGGTGCATTGTCATCCTGATACACGGCACCTCCTTCAGGATACAATGTTTGAACCATTGGATGCACATGGTCCTCCAGAATGGTTCGGTAGTCCTTGGCAGTGAGGCGCCCATCTAGCACAAGTATGGGGCCAAGGAAATGCCATGATATGGCAGCCCAAACCATCACTGATCCACCCCCATGCTTCACTCTGGGCATGCAACTGTCTGGGTGGTATGCTTCTCTGGGGCTTCTCCACACCGTAACTCTCCCGGATGTGGGGAAAACAGTAAAGGTGGACTCATCAGAGAACAATACATGTTTCAAATTGTCCACAGCCCAAGATTTGTGCTCCTTGCACCATTGAAACCGACATTTGGCACTGGCACGAGTGACCAAAGGTTTGGCTATAGCAGCCCGGCCGTGGATATTGACCCTGTGGAGCTCCTGACGGACAGTTTTGGTGGAAACAGGAGAGTTGAGGTGCACATTTAATTCTGCCGTGATTTGGGGAGCCATGGTTTTATGTTTTTTGGATACAATCCGGGTTAGCATCCGAATATCCCTTTCAGACAGATTCCTCTTGCGTCCACAGTTAATCCTGTTGGATGTGGTTCGTCCTTCTTGGTGGTATGCTGACATTACCCAGGATACCCTGGCTCTTGATACATCACAAAGACTTGCTGTCTTGGTCACAGATGCGCCAACAAGACGTGCACCAACAATTTGTCCTCTTTTGAACTCTGATATGTCACGAATGTTGTGTGCATTGCAATATTTTGAGCAAAAGGTGCTCTTACCTTGCTAATTGGACCTTCACACTGGTTCAATGTGCAATTAATGAAGACTGGCCACTAGGGCTGTGCATAAAAATCAATATAAAGATTAATATCGATTTTTTTTAAAACGATTTAATATCGGTATTCTGGTTTTCAATATCGATATACCCTACCCCTAGGGGGCGTTGTTACAGCGCCCGGTTACTGTTCACAGCGAGGAAGAATTTGCATAATGGCTGAAAGAATAGTTGATGCGCCTTCGTCTTTAAAGTCCGACGTTTGGGCACATTTTGGTTTTAAAGTCAATGAAAAAAGCCAAGGACTTGACAAAACAAATGCAATATGCAAGTATTGTAATGGTGTAGTACGCTATACTGGAAACACGACCAACTTGCGGGCTCACCTACAGAGGCACCACGCTGACAAGCTAGCAGCACCAAAGACGCAACAGAAACCCGTAGACCCGTAGCAAATGACTTTGGACAACGCCACGTATAAGTTTCCATCTACCTCACCCCGTGCCATCAGGATTACCGACTCACTGGTGCGTTTTATCTGCCTGGATTTGCGTCCTTACTGCGTGGTTGAAAACAGAGGATTTCGGTACATGGTAAATACGCTGGAGCCACGTTACGTCATCCCAACCCGTCGCTATATTACCCATATAGCTGTGCCGAAGAAGTACGAAGAAGTGAAAGAACGTGTCAAAACTTCGCTAAGTTCAGCTGCAAGAGTGGCCCTGACGTGTGATGGGTGGACGTCTCGAGCCACAGAATCATATGTGACGATCACGTGTCATTTCATTACCGAGGACTGGGAGCTGAAGGCGTTCGTTTTACAAACGCGAGCCATGCATGAGAGCCATACGGGGACCAACATAGCGGAGTTACTGAGAACGGCGCTGGATGAGTGGGGCATAGCAGCCAAAGACCCAGCCATCGTCACAGACAATGCAGCTAACATGACCATCGCAGCAGAGCTAACTGGTATGTTGCATTTCAAGTGCTTTGCCCACACTCTTAACCTGGCATCACAACGCGCACTGAAGCTTCCCAATGTGGCCCGTTTGTTGGGACGAGTGAGGCGCATAAGCAGCTTTTTCAGGAGGAGTGCTACAGCGAGCAATGTCCTGCAACAAAAACAAAAGCTACTTCAGCTGCCTGAACATAAACTCCTAACTGATGTCATAACGAGGTGGAACAGCGCTCATGACATGCTCCAACGTTTCCTGGAGCAGCAACCCGCTATATCTGCCACTCTACTATCTGGTGAAGTAAGGAAGACAGAGAAAGAGGTCTGCACCCTCAGTGAGTCAGACATAACATCTGCTGAGGAGATTGTGGATGCCATGAAGCCCATGAAGACAGCTACACTTGTAATGTCTCAGGAAACCTCCCCAACCTTATCAGTTGTGGCACCACTTCATGCTCAGCTCCTCCATGACTTTCAAGAAAACCGATCTGATTCTGCATTAGTGAAAGAAATAAAATCAGCCATTTGTGAGGACCTGAACAAGAGATACAAGGATCAGCAGAGAGAGACTTTATATGTGTGTGCAGCTATGGATCCAAGATTCAAGGCCCTCCCCTTCCTCTCCGAAGATGAACGCCAGGACATCTACATGAGGGTAGTTGCAGAGGCAGGAGAAAGCCAACAAACATTTCAGGTGATGTATTTGATAAAATTTTCACTAAGTTACTAATTTATAAAAAATTAGAAAAATATTTTTTTCTAACCCTGTTAAAATGTATAGTCGTATGTTTAGGTTTAAAAAATGCTTATAATGGGTACTTCCATAATGTTTGGTCTGCTCCCATGTCTCTTGCAGGTGACAATCCACTCAACTGGTGGAAAGAGCACCAAACAGAATATCCACTTTTGTCACGTCTTGCAAAAACCTACCTGTGTATTCCAGCAACAAGTGTATCTTCAGAACGTGTATTTTCTACTGCAGGGGATATAGTCACTGCACAGAGAAGTGCGCTTAACCCAGAACATGTTGACCAACTACTGTTTCTAAACAAAAATATTACGCAGTAGAGTTGCATTTCTAGTAACTTTTTACACTTTTTTTTTTTTTGAGGAAGAGTTCATTGACAATGTCAAATTGACATTCTGTTCTGTTTTTCTTCAGTACTGATGTTTCAGCCAGCAGATTTTGATAGGCTAGTGAGAGTGGGTGTCACTCCTGGTTTTCAGTATGTTAAAAGCAATATAGTAGCACTTTTTCTTTGTTTAAAAAACTGAAGATGAACATTTTCTAGGTTTCTTTTGCACAAAAAGTTGTTATAAGCTAACTACATTGTCCTAGAAAACTGGGCAAAATTTTGGTTTCTGTAATATATTAAATGTATTGAACCACATGCACTTTATTGCACAGTGTTCAATAAATTGAACATTAATAGAATATTTGGCTGTTTTTGTTGATTGAATGACTTTGAGCATTAATTTAATAGTAGTAAATATCAATATTGGAGTCAAATCAAATCATGCTGAGCTATATCGAGAATCGTATCGTATCGTGAGCTATGTATCGAGAATCGCATCGAATCGGCTCATCCCAGATGATACCCAGCCCTACTGGCCACTAGGCTGGTCCAATTTAGCCATGAAACCGCCCACACTAAAATGAGAGGTGTTTCAGTTTCATTGTCCAACCCCTGTACATAGAGGAGAGGGCAAAATGCTAACATGGACATCCAGATAGATTTAGTCAGTTCTGTTGTTTTACTCTAGATGATCTTTCTTCATCTTTGTGTTTTTTTTTCCAAGATGGCGCTGCACAGGCAGCAGCCGGTCACATCAGCTGTATCTTTTCTTTTCCTATTTTCTCCTCTTTATTGTATTTTTGGGATTGTTTTTATATTAGTGAATACCGGATCGGGTATTGTGAGCATAGATACCCTGAAGAAGCAAACTTTTGGGACTTTAGTGCTTATTTTTCTGTTACTTTCGGCA